>NW_020837945.1:44769549-45033319 GCF_003676395.1 Aethalodelphis obliquidens | reverse complement strand
TGTGTGTGTGTGTGTGTGTGTGTGTGTGTGTGTGTGTGTGTGTGTGTTGGCTGTCTTTGTTCTGCAGAGGCCACATTTTAGTGGGGGCAAGCTTCTCATCCACTCCATGCAGGTAGCCAATAGTTTCTGGGAAGGAGATTCAAAGACCCTTAGGGTTTTCCCTTCCACTGTGGGTTTGGAAGTCCTGGGAACCTGGAGGTTTCCTCAATCACCCTACAAGTATCCCTGTGCAGAGGGAGGGCCTCTCGACTAGATCAGTGCCTGGGGACACCCTCTCTTCCTCTTTCCAAACTTTCTGAGTCTGTCTTACATTTGTCTGCTCTGGTCTGCTTGAGATACCCTTGGGTACTGGGGATAGGGAGTGGTGCAGGACTCTAGGAAAAGAACTGTGATTTCGATGATTTCACAAATGAGTTAAATGCTCTTATATTTACATTTAAAAGTAGCATTGAGCAATTAAAGAGGAATGGTAAAGTTTATGCTAATAATTTGAAATTTACTTTTACTTTACTTAGAAGGACATTAAATGGCAATTAAAAAAGCACCATGACAAGTTGAGAGGCAGAAATTGCAGAAGGAAAAGACTCTATATGTTAGTACCTTTAACGGCCCTTTTTTTTCTGTTTTTTGAACAAAGGGTCCTGCAGTTTCATTTTTCACTGGGTACCACAAATTATGTAGCTGGAACTGTTTTAGAATCCAAATCAAATAGAAAAGTGCTGAGGAATACATGGAAGGAAAAAAAGCTACTTAATCTAAAGATGCTATATGGAATTTCAGTCTGATTAAAAGGTCAGCAATTAGTTTTCAATCTTTACAAACTATGAAGACATTTCACATTTTAAATAATAATTAGAATAATCTATCAACCTTGAAAATCTTTTAGTTTTATTCTCACATTATTCAAAAAAAATCTTTATTAATATTTACTTTGAAGTAAAAGGGACTTTTAGAAAACATCCCCCCAAAATGAAAACCTAGTTTTTAAGAGCAACCACATTTGAATCCAATAATCCAGTTATCCAAATCAGTCAAGTTATGCAGGCAGAGTTTAGTTAAGGAAATTAAACTGGCGCCCATTTTCAAAACAAAGAATTGCATTGAAAATGAGCAATCAATGTGCTAGACAGTTCTCAACCATAAAGTAGAACCTTACATCATGACAGTCATAGATTATGCAAAATGTGATCATATGCATTTATCTTCACTGCTAACCAGATTTATTTTTATAGGATTTAAAATATTTTACTAAACAATCTCTATTACTAATTTTTCAATTTATATGGAGAAATGCCATTAAAATTGTTAATGTGGTAGTGGAGGCATCAAAATAGCAATAAGATCTTATTACTTTATGCTAAAGAAAACACTTTGTCACCTTTCCTGAAAAATGCACAAATGAGAATTTCTCAGAGAAACAGCTGATGACTCTAAAAGCCAACTGCTTAAAATCAAGTTTAGGATTAAACATATTTTTCTAGCAATGTACAATCACCAAAAAAATCCCCTTGATTGCTATTAAAGGATGGTTTAGTGTTGATTAAAATCTTTTATTAAAAATTCTATAAGAACAGCACCACAGGACTTAGTGAGCATGAAATTTAGTACATGCTAAAGAATACATGTGCAATAATACTTTCCAGTTAATTTCTAGACAAATTCCTGGTTAAATTTAAGGCTTTGCCCTTTTAATTCCCACTGCCTGGAATACTCTTTTATATATTCACAGGGTTTTCTTTTCAATTCATGATCCGCTCGGGTGTTATATCAAAAGAGGTGTTTTTGGTTTTCCTATGCAAAATGCCCCTTCCCCACCACTTCCAAACCTCTTACTGTGTTTAGTTTTTCTTCATGGGACATATCACTTCTTGACACTAAAATATAATGTCCTGAACGAAGGGACACTATTAACGGTTTGTACTTCTTTATTGCTATATCTCTAGCACACTGAACAGTTTCTGTCAGATAGTAAACATTCAATAAATATTTTTGAATGAATGAAATAAATTAATGAATGAAAGATTAACTGAAACCATCTCCAATATCTGTTAATGCAGTTAACAGAGATTTATTAGGTTATAGTCAATGTAGGTTGAGGATATGTTCAGTCAAATAACACAACATCCTTGTTCTCAAGAAACTTTCACATTGGTCAGAAAAGCAACTATTAAAAATATGATTATGATCCAGTGAGAGAGAACCATGTGTGTTATTGTACACAAGTGACTGGGAACAGTTCAATTTCTACACTTCTTGACTAAGAGCTGAGCCATTTACCAACTTCAGGAAACTCATTGCTAAGGTCAAGAGCCTTTTCTATACCATTCGTTTACTCAAAAGTTGCATGCCACAAAAAGACACTAAACTCAGGAGTAATTTGATGTTTCCCAGGACTAAACACAAAGTTTACAATCATCCAGACTCTATCATAATTTAATATTTGGCTGGACCATAAAGTTATTTAGTTGTGATTAACTAGACTGACATTTCAATTATCTTCCCTACATAAAATATTCAGTGCACTTTTCCTAGAAGATAGGAAAATTTTATCCTTCAATATAAAGTGTCTGTGGCTTTTGAATATATAATTTTCTTATGTTTAAGAAATATGTAAAATACAAATAGTGTAGCATCACTCTTAGCTTCAATTACAGTTATTGCTTTTTTTCTTTAACTTATCATGCCGCTGGCTTATATTCAGTATATTTTTAGTAAGCATTTAAAACTTTTATACTTTGAGTAGACTTGCACAGATTTTAGAAAAAAGAATGTCCACTGTCAAGAATTTTCAAAACACTGTCAAGAATTTTCAAAACACAGTGAGGATTATGAGGAATATCCAGACATAAAATAAATTAAAATAAAGATGAATGAATGTTTATAATGTCCCTAATTACCTACTCTGGCAATGTGCAAAAGGTTGCTATTTGAAATAGACTGTATTTTCAGAATGCAGTGAACTGTAAATCAAATAGACATCTCAAGTTTATAAATATATGGAGACTTTTGTTGATTTAAGTCTATTTTCAATGTCAGTTCAATTAATTATTGCTACCTGAGCAAATATATGAAATCTGCAATCAAAATGTAAGCCTAAAGCAAGACCTATACAGAATAGTCACCCATTGGCAGAGACAGGAGTGTTGAATGTATATTTTAGGAAGCTGAAGGACTGGACAAACTGCTTCTGACAATAATTGCTTTAAAGACCCTTTAGTAAATATCAGCAGAATTGGTTTGTAACTTAGCATGTCTTTCACTTTGAACATGGTCCCTAAAGGTTTTTGCACATGTCAGGATATCTACAAACATAATTTGTTTCAGGCTATCCATGATTAACATTTTCCTTTCCTGTCTATGACCTGAATAATTCCTTTTACTAAACTACACAGCTTAGTTTTTCTATCATGCACTGAGGATTAAAATCAAATGTTTTCTAGGTGTTGCTTTCTTGTTTTGTTCTCTAAATGAACCACCTTTAAAGACCATTTAAATAAACTATCAAAATAGAAGGTTGCAAAAAAGCTTTTAGGGATTGCAGAAGTCAGTTAATTAAGGTTTATTGCAAAGATTTCTAATTATGAGAGTCAGTCTTAAATCTATAATCTTATTTATCCAACTAGAATCAGGATAATCAAGGAATGTTTTTCCTAACTACAGCTAAGTGGGTCTAAGTGATTTGGAAATTTCTTTTTTTTTTTTTTTTACATTTCTGTAATTGTAAGCAGACAGCAAACAATTAAGTCAAGGTTGTTTAATGGGGTTTCCTTAATATTTCTTAAGTATGAGAAAAGACATATACATATAATCAGCTACATGAAAGAAAAGGTAATTTGACGCAAACTTCCTCTTTATCCTCACGTTCCACGCTGTGCACAGAATAGTAAAATCATAATTAATGCAACTGTCTATATTTTTCAGTCTCTATTATTTTATTTCCTATTTGTACGAGGTTGCCTCATGTACAATATTATTATTCTGCTGAGTTTCTTTTTCCCTACCTCTGGCCCTGATGATATATCAGCATCTTCTGCTAAATGGTTGTTCCCCTAACTTGTCTTGGCTATTTTGCAGACACCAACTCATTTCTCCAAATGTTAGTTAAAGCTTCAGGTCCTTCCCCAAATCCTGTTGTACCTCTGCAATATATCAACTTGTTAGATGTTCTTGGGTCCATTAGTCATCAGGGCCTAATCCCTCAGTTGCTTAACCTTTGCTTGGTTCCTTCTACTCAGCATTCTTTCCCTTCTCCTGGCTTCATGTGGCCTACTCATATTCTACTCATCTCTCAGAACAGAACTTAATTTAATACTGCTTCCTCAGGAAAACCAGCCCTTATTCTCTAGACCTGAATAATACATGCTCTCAGAGCACCCTGAGCTTCTCCTTGGTGGGACTTATCACAGTACTAATTATGTATTTGTCAAATTATTTGTTATCTGCCTCCCCACCAGGTGTAAAATTCACAGAAGCTCGCTCACCACTATACATGTATTGAATAAATTAAAGGCTTATTAATAGCTCATATCACTTTTCTATTTTAGTGTGAAAACAATGATATGTAACCTACAGATAATGAGACAAATAATTTACTGTGGTCCCCTCAGTCCAACAAAATTGTAATGTGTTACCCTGTAACTTTGGACAGTGCCTCTTGAGTCACTTCAAAGAGAATTTCCAAAGATACCCAAGTGGAATGATGGCAAATCCCTCCCTCTATCTGCAACAGTAACACTGTTATCTTATTAAAGCTGGCACACAATGATGACAGCTCAAGTCTGGTTCTGGGACACTCCAGTTTCTATAAGCTCCTTTTACCCAACACTAGGATCTGACCCCTTCTGATATGAAGAGAGTAATGGATACATGCACAGATTGAATTATTTCATAATGTTACCCTTGACTGGAATATCTGCATTTTTAAAAGTATGATTTTCTAACATCAGAATTTCAGACACGAGAAGAGAAGACCTTCTTGGTGCCTCTCAAAATTATGACATGGAGATAAGTGGCTTATATGTGTAAGACTGGTCATAATATTTTATAAAGCATATATGTGGCAATATTTTAGCTCAGTTTAGGACCTTGATGTACTTTTCAAACAAAATTTAAATATATTTTGATTTTTCATTATAATTTATAACTAAAACAAAGTTGAATTAAATGAACAATGATTGTTTCTCAATATTCTTCTCAAAAATAAATTTACTGGGGAGGATTATTTAATAATACTGTCCCCTATCAGAATGCATAGCCTCAATATATGGATATTGTATCTTGTTTCATGCTTTGTATAATTTCTGTCCTTATAACAATACACTTTTAATAAATTCTCTCATTTTCAAAGTGGGAAATAGTTCGTATCCTGCCCTTCTGCTAAATTAGAAAAATAGCCTAAATGAACTCTCTTCTAATCCTGAAAGACTGCTATGTGTATAATGTATGAAATTATGTAAACATATTTACATGTATATTTTATTTAAAGTGATATATTGTTTTTATTCCCAAACTTAATTATTTATACCCTATAGTTAGAACAGTTGTACTGGATTATAGTTTTTTTAATCAAATGGCAGAAAAAAGGCTTAGAAATAATCTGCTAATGCAGAGAGAAACAGAAGACCCTATCTGTTTTATGCTGAAGGCACATCTGACAAGATTTTGTTGACACTATGGGAAAGAAGAAAAAAAAGAGAAAACAAGAATTACATTTTGAACAATCATAAAGCAAATTCTATGACGTGGAGCAGTTTGCTAGATGAAGAGGAATATTATATAGTAAATATAAAAATGGTGATTCTACAGTATTATTTGGCTTTGCTTTATTTATTAGATGCATTTCTGAAGATCATCAGCAAAGTGAACTTATATATATTATTTTGAATAAAATAGTCACATCCACTTCAAATATGTTTTTAGTAGAATATTTAAGTTTTCTTCCTGTATACTTTATAGGTTTAGCAGTGTTTTTTTCACTTTTTATTTTGCAATAATTATAGATTCACAGATATTTGCAAAAAATAATGTATGGTAAGGTCCCATACACCCTTTACCCAGCCTCCCCCAATGCTAACTACTTGCAATAACTAAAGTGCAACATCAAAACCAGGAAACTGACATTGAGAAAATCCATAGAGCTCGTGTGTGTGTGCATGCACGCATGTTGTGCGTGTAGCTCTTTGCAATTTATCACATATCTAACTTCATGTAACTACCACCATAATCAAAATACATAACTATATTATTACTGCAAGGCTCCCTCCTGCTACCCCTTCATAGCCAATCCCTCTCTCCCTAAGCCCTAACCCTTGTCCACCAAGAATCTATTCTCCATCTCTACAATTATGTTATTTCAAGAATGTTATGTAAGTGAATTATACAGTATGTATCCTTTTGAGATTGGTTTTTTTCACTCAGCATAGTGCCCTTAAAGTTTATCCAAGTTGTGTGTATCACTAGTTTGTTCCTTTTTATTGCTGAATAGTATTCCAACATCTTATATATATTTCTACTTTAAATATCACCATAGCTGCCTTAATGCATGATATGGGCCGAACTGCATCCCCTAAAATCCATATGTTGAATTTAGCATGTGACTGGATTTGGAGATAGGTCCCTTAAAGATGAAATTAAGGTAAAATGAGGTCATATGGGTGGGATTTAATCTGTCATGATAGTATCCTTACAAGAAGAGATTATGACAGAGACATGCACATAGGAAAGAACATATGAAGACACAGGGAAAAATGGATATCTACAATCCAAGGAGAAAGGATTTAGAATGAAATCAACTCTGCTGATACCTTAATCTTGGACTTCTGGTCTCTAGAACAATAAGAAATTAAATTTCTGTTGTTTACACCACCTAGTCTGTGGCATTTGTTATAGCAGACCTAGCAAACGAATATAGTGTAAAAGAATAGTATAAAACATATAAAACAATACTTTCTTCTATAAGACAATCACTTCTGTATCAACATAATTTATGAATGCTTCTCAAAGGGAGTTTTTAAAATCTTTGAAGCTTTTCCTGTATCATGCTTTGTGATAAATTACATTATGGGGGGAATTAAAGAGAATATATATTAAAAAAAATCATAGGCCTATTCATGCCTAACTACATTGCCGTAAAAACCTGTAGTGTTAAAAGGGACCATTTAGCTGAAGGCAATTGGAGTTTTTAAAAAAGACAGTTTAACTATTTTTTACACAAAATTGCACCTAAACAGCAGCATTTAGACACATTTCTGGATATTTTTTGCTGTTTCTTTTAGGAATGGATTATGGTTAGGCTTGCTGGCTGTATTGTTTTTACAATATAGATATGAATTATAATTAGCATAAATTCTTACTATTTGCTTATCTGACATGGAAAAGAGATGGCTGCATAAGTACGGCAACTGAATTTCAATTCATGTAGCAACATCTTATTTATGTCTGATGTTTGTTGGTAAGTAATATGGACTTGCTCTTAAGATATGTTAGTATAGGATTATATCAAAAACATAAATGCATAGATATTAAAGAGAAGCTTTATATCTAATTGACCATTACTACTAAGAAGTAATATCAAAAATATCTTTCTGCACCTTGGGAAACAATAAGAACAACCACCAGAAAATCACCCCTGTAATGTATAGAGTGTACAATTGCACCTCAGTGAATATAGGTCCACCAGGGATATTAAGCATCAAAAGGGAATTATAGATAAGTTTTGAGAGAACAACAGTGGAACTTACCATCTTGATTCGTGGTCACTGTAATAGCTGTGAATGGCTTGGGAGAAAAACTCAACTCAGAAACTCCATTCATGGCTTCTATTTCAAAGGTGTAATTCACGTGAGGCACAAAGTCAAGTACTATCACGGAATTGTTGATCAGGCCAGTATGTCTTGGGATGAAGCGGAGTCCTCCACCACAGTCCTCACACTGGCTGGTGTCTAAGCCACATTTCTTACAGATTACACTGTATGTGAGATCTTTTCTCCCTCCTGTGTCACTTGGTGGGCTCCATTCCAAAATAAGGGCCGTTTCATTGATGTTAAAAACCACATTCCTAGGAGCTGAAGGTGGCCCTAGAGAAAGCAATTAAAAAAACAAATGTACATGTATAGGACAATGAATTATGGTGCTAACTTGAAAATGTCATCAATAAACACTTGCTTGTCTTTTATATTAGTTTGAGCTCTTTCTTCTGATGGAAACCATAAAGAAATATGGTTAAAAATATCTGAGTTAGTCTAGTAAGAGTGGAGTCTTAGGGGTGAAGATGGTCTATATCTTAGCTTTTGGTATATGAATTTCAATATTTAATATCAAAAGCCACAGATCTCCAAAAGATAGTAATTATACTTTTTAAATTTGTTGACTGAAAATATATAACAAAACATTATTTTAAATTATGTGATGGTTTTAAATACATCTTAATAATTACATCATCATTTTAAAATTTTGAAAAAATAGTAACATGCATATATAAAACATGCTGTGTTCAGTCTTTCAGCCCTCAAACTATGCTTGATGTATAAGTAAAACTCCCATTCATTTTTCTGGACAAGCTCTCTAAGAATCTTTTTCTCACAGGCTGAGAATAAATGGCCATAAACTCAGCGTGGACAGACAGTTTGGAAGAAGGGGAAGAGGAAGGGAAACTGGAGGCAGCATAAAGGCTTTTACTAGGTCCTGCCAATTTCATGGGACAAAAGCATTATACGGAAGGGATAAAAGGGGGTATACATAAGAAATGGTACTTAGACTTTTATTTAGATTAACTTTACTAAACATAAGTAAGTGTGTCCTTAGAAGCTTATAAAGAGACCCACACAATCCTCTTATTTGTCATCAAGAGTGCACAAACCATGTTTCTCATGGATGGTGGATGAGCATCTGCTCTCTTTTTTCTCATTATTTTTCCATACGGATCACACTGCATAGAGTATTTATATCCTTTAACTATTCCAGCCTTTTCTTAAAATTGTGTCAATAATCTTTTACACTTATCCGAGTCCTTCAAACCTCAGTTTCATGTCATTCACTGAACAAATATTAACTGAAGGTCTACTCGGTGCCTGGCACTGTGCTATGTACTGTGTTGTGAAATACCACAGAATCCTTTCTGTAAGAGACTGTGCTTATGACAGATATTTTGAAAAATAATTTATTGTATAAATAACTAATTAACATTCCTGCCACATTTTAATAAGCTTAGTTTTAAGAAATCTAAACAGTTCTTTAATTTGCTGCTATCAAGAAAATTTGCTTAGAAGGAGGGAAAGAATTCTCTGTGACATTCTCTCCATAGAAAGAAATTCAATTTTTGATATAAGCTTCTTTTGGATTTCAAGATATGGTCATTCATTCATTAAATATATATATTTTTAGTGACTACTATGTGTGCCAGATATTCTGCTAGATCTTGGGCTTACAGCATGAATGTGATACAAGTTATTTCTGCTTTCTTGTTATTAACATTTTAGCTGAATGGCTAGATAAACACAAATACACACACACAAACAGAAGAATAAAATTCAAATTATAGTAAGTGCAGTTACAGAAATCAAAAGGAAAGGAGCTGAAATAACCTGAGAAACATTCTGAGAAGGCCTAATATAGGTGATGTGGAAGATGTTCAGAGGGGTGGGAAGAATATTAGAGGTAGAAGATGTGTGGCTCTTTAGTCAAAAAAGATTTTAAAATAGTCATGGAACTGTCAGAATATCACTGTGGCTAGAATGCGGAAGGAGGAAGCAAGAAGTGAGTTTTAAGGAACAGGAAGGGGTTGGATAATGCCAGACTGCTGGCTCATTGGAATGAGTCTGAATATGTTTCTATACTTAACAGGAAGAAACTAACAGATTCTATCTACAGAAGTGATGTGTTTCAAAAACAGCATTCTGGCTGCAGTGTGGGGAATGGTCTAAATGAGTACAGAGGACTCGGTAGCAAGATCTGTTATATACTGTTAGAGTAGCATAACATCACTCCTAAATCTACATGATTGTGTATTGGCTTTGAGATATTAAGAAGTGTTACATTTTCCTTTTTCATTTTGCTGGATCCTGATATCAGCAACCTAATGGGTAGGACTCAGACACCTATATGTACATTTCATGTTCCAGAGAGTTATGAAACGTCTACCTTCAGAAAGGAAAATATGGAAGGGATTAAAAACTAGAGCACAGGGATAGGCATAGTTCTTTACCTCCAACCTAGACTCATGGCTAGGAGATAAAGATTCATTATCATTATCATAATAATGTCTTCCTACAGAATGACATATACATATTGTTGTTCTTTTCTCTTATTTATAATGGAAAAACATGAATTATTATTCACTTACATTTCCAAGAACAGGAAGAATGTTATCAATTATGTTATGGGTGTCTGCAAGTATATGACTGTCCACCTAGAGATACTTAAATAAAAACGGCAGACACCCTTCTCCCTCAAGGGCTCTCAGACCAATTAGCATGACAATTAAATAGCTTTTTAATTGCTGTTAAATTATGCCAGCTAAACTGTGATTTCATGCAAATATTAAGCTGTAATGACATGCATGAATCATTTACTAAGATTTAGAACTTAGAACAAAGAGAGACAATTAATTCTAATCCTCAGATTCAACTAAATTATGTGTCACTAAGCTTTTATGAATGTGGCCTGACTGCTTTGTTATCATTTATAAATTATACAAAGATTATGTGACACCCAAGGAAAAAAAATCTTGGCAGCAATAACTCTTTTGGAGACATCTGTACTGAAAACTCTCAGGGATTTTCTTATGTTGATTTTTTTTTCTTTAAAGGAAACACGTACTTCACATAGAAAAAAGCTATCTCCACACTACACCCTCCAAACCAACCTCATAAGAAAAGGACAATTATCCTAATTTGCAGCTAGCTGTTTTTCTAGCCCATCATGTAATAAACTTAAATAAAAACTACAATTTTATTTCTATTAAAAAAACACACTTTCAATCTTCTTCTTTTTTTTTTTTTTTTTTTTTTTTGGCTTCAATTTGGATTTCCCCTTTACACATTTAAAGAATAAAGAAATAGTGCTCTAATAGTAAACTTATGAGAAGCTTGTGGTAGTGCGGTCCTGTCCCTCCCCAGAAGAGCATCTGGCCATGCAGTCCCCATCTTCCTCTCAGAGTAGCAGAGGCCAGGTGAGCTACAATTTTTTTTATTTTATTTTATTTTTTCTTTCGGTACGCGGGCCTCTCACTGTTGTGGCCTCTCCCGTTGCGGAGCACAGGCTCCGGACACGCAGGCTCAGCGGCCATGGCTCACGGGCCCAGCCACTCCACGGCATGCGGAATCTTCCCGGACTGGGGCACGAACCCGTGTCCCCTGCATCGGCAGGCGGACTCCCAACCACTGCGCCACCAGGGAAGCCCCAATTTTTTAAATTTAATTTAAATTTTTTCTTTATGGAAAATGTTTTAAACAAAACTATATTTCCCAAAATACATCATACATAATATCTCTAGTCCCATGAGATACCACAAAAAAAATGAGTTCAGTGCTCAAATTAAGATTCCTCTGGCAGATTGACGCTGAAACAAAAGAAACACAATTTGCTTCACTTTGTTGAATCCAACATTTCCCAAACGTTTATTCATGGAATGTTATTTTCTAAGAAGCATATGAAGGAATACTAGCATTCTGCAGAACACCCTTTAAATAAAGGTTGACACTGAAGGAGAGCAAACTTAGGGGTCACATTTCAGTTACTACATACTTTGCTGTAGATTTCATATTTTATGCTTATAATTACAGAAATATATTAACTCATAAATAAACAGGGGTGTTTTTCATATTAACTGAAGAGTGACTATTCATTCACCCATTAACTCTATAATTAATTGTGGCTTACAGATGCATTTTTTAACCTTAAGAACGATGAAAATTTGATCCAAATAACTGAAAATCATTACAGGCTATTGCCTATTAAACTTTATTAAACTATATTTTCCAGTTCTTAACTTACTACCTGGCAATAATTTAAGTGTGTTTGTTGGGGACTTCCCTGGTGGTCGTGTGGCTAAGACTCCACGCTCCCAATGCAGTGGGCCCGGGTTTGATCCCTGGTCAGGGAACTAGATCCCACAAGCCACAACTAAGATTCAGCACAGCCAAATAAATAAATATTTTTTAAAAATGTGTTTGTTAATTTAATGACTACCAAGACTTTATAGTACAGTTTCCTAAGAAAAAGCATATTATTTACATCTGAGTTTACAAATGAGAGAAGAATAGTTCTATGTTTACCTATGTCAAAGAGAACATCAGAATATATATATATATATATATATATATATATATATATATAAAATCATCTAGAGATGTTTAGGCAAATGTTTTGCAAAGGAGTAAATTACATGAATAAATGAAAAAGTACATCTCCAAACTTTAATAATGTACTAAAAATATCAGTTGTCAGATCTGCATATAGACATAATTTAAAACTCTAAAAGTCATTTCATTCTTTGCACTATCACTATCAATTTTAACTTTATCTATCTTTATCTAACTTCATCTATATTATTTATTAATCTAATATCCTTCCTATATAATCTTTGGAAAAGGTATTCAATAGGAGCCCTGTAAACAAAATTTTGTATTCATATCTAAACCACTATGTGCTCTATCAATGTTTTGTTCATAAAATGTTTGTATATTTGGAAATGGATGATGAATAATCACAAAACTGGGGCTTCAAGCTCACCACAGGGAAGGAACTAAATCAATTTATTCAGATAAAGAAATGAGGCCCAGGAAAGTTTTGTAATTATGTCAAGGTCATGAAATGTATTAGTGGTAGGATGATACCTAGGTCTTTTTATGTTTAGATTTTTTTTTCTATCACATTTTCTGTCACAATGTATTCATCCTATAAATAGGAAAATGTTTTATAGTGCTTTGCTTAGAGAGTACTGTCAAATGCAAATTTTCAAAACACACAAATTAGAGAGCAATTTATTGCCTTCCTACAACAGATTTCTTTTAATAATGTTACCTTAAAGCATTTAAAAATATTTACGGAAGAGTAACTGAAAATTAAACCTTCAAGATAAATACTGCTGAAGATACAGAAACATGTGCACTTCAAATCCTTTGAATTCTACATATTCTCATTTTTTTCAACATTATTGTACTTACTTCAGTAACTAAATTGATGTCTAAAATTAAGACTTGTCCATTAGTGTTTTCATAATACCGTGAATGAAGACTTAGATAATTCTTGCTACATTTTCCCTCATTTCTAAGACTCATAGTTAAAGGAAACAAAAATAAAAAAAGAAATCTAATAGACTAAATACCATTCACTTCCAGAATAAAATCTAAATCTCTCAACCTCGTCTACATTTGTCTTTATAACTAGGCCCATCCCTTACCCTCTTTCTCCCTTTTGCTGCATCTCAATGCCTTTGCACATACTGTTCCCTTACTTTTTTTTGCTCTGTGGAAAATTCCTACTCATCCTTCATGTTCTGATTTAGGTGTTTACCTCCTTTGTGACACCTTCCCATTGTCCTCAGGCAGAGCTGACTCCTTTTATACATTGTAGGCATGTATTCAAAAATATATAACCAAAATTTTTTAGCACTTTTTTGTTCTAAGGAGTGTACTTAATATTTCACATGATTTATTTCATTCAATTACCACAATAAACCTGTAAGGTAGTTAATTATATCCCCGTTTTATAGAAAAGGTGACTGGTGCTTACCAAATGTACATATTGCACTGAAATATATGTATTCTTGTATACAGGTCTATTCTGGTCTAGCTTGATCCAAAGGTGGCATGTGCTTTAACTAAGATGAATAGAATGCATAGTTTTGTGCAACCCTACAAGAATTATTTGTCACATAGTGCAAATTTTGAAAAATATTGGAGAGCAGAGAGTTCAAGGTTATAATCTTTCCAAGAATCCAGTGTTATTGATTCAAGAGAGAACCATGTGACTTGAAAATCATGTAAGAAGTGGAAGGGGATGTTTATATTATGAAAACTGGTATTAACTAATAAAAACCCATAGCAAAATGGACAGCCACCCATATCTCATTGGGAAGGAATAAAAGCTTCTCAAAATACAGTTCCATAGACACTCAAAACTTGAAAAATAAGCATTTGTGGCTCCAAATTTCTATGCCATAGAGCATGGACATAATTTTACCTTGGAAAAATTCAAAAAAACAGTTATCAACTATTTTCATCGATGCAGAAAAAATCTTCAATATAAACCCATAGAATAACTAATTCTAAAAACTACAGAAATATGCTATAATTTTGTAGGTCAAGAGTTAAATGGCAAAACCACATTCATAATAAAAGCACACTAAAACACAAATGAAATCATGAGCAGCCTGCGCTTGGGCGTTTTGAGTAAAAAATCATCCAATTTTGCTAAATATCACAAAGAAAAAAATCTTGCACACCTACATACAGCCCTTTCTGTGTCTGAGTCAGTTATTTTTAATTAAATACTCATTAGAAATAAGAGAAATATGATGAGACTAAGCACTGTCATATTTTGGGAGGGAAAAGCAAAGCAATAAATGAATAGATTAAAGCCAATTAATAAATCTTTCTCAAAAGGCATAGCACTGTAGGGATAATTATGAATGTTCTTTTTCCAATTATGGATTAGTCATGGTAAGTGGTCTGTTGTGTACAAGTAGATGATATTAAATGAGACAATTCTCTCTGAGTTCCAACTGTAGATGCCAAGAACAGATTTGCCCTGGTAGCAAGTGGTAATTCAATTCTTCAGCATCAGCAGAATAACCACTTAATATCGCTTCCTATGGAGGAAACTCTCCCAGGTAATTTGGTAAAAGAACCTTGCCTGAAATAAAAATTAAAGTATTTATGTTTAGGAAACTCCATGAAGCTCAAGTGACATCTTACATCAGTGATCTATATTAGGGAAACTGGGATTCATTACATACAGGTATCTATCCTATAATATAAGGATCATTTTAATTTTAAAATTATACCACTGCCATACATAAAGTAAATATTTAGAGTTATTTTCTATAATGAGAACAAGTCTAGAGTATAACAGAGCCTGTTAAAGGTAATAAATCCATTTATGCAATATCTCCCATTCTGGCTTCTGTAAAATTGTGGCTGCTACCTTGTGTTTACAATCAGTCACCTAAGCAATCAGCTGCGCTTTTGTTTTTTCAGTTGTGAGACAGAAAAGCAAGGAACCAGAATGTTTTTTTTTCCATGCACAAGAAGCTTAGGGGAGAGAGATAGAGAGAGAGAGAGAGGAAGAGAAAGAGAAAGAGAAAGCGAAAGCGAAACGAAAGCGATGGGGCAAAAAAAGAAAAAATAGCAAGTAGAGCAGGAGTATCTGTATAGAAGCATCCTATACCCACCCAGAGTGGAGGACCTGAGTAGGGCAGATGAAACGGGGAAGAACACCTTTCCTGATGCATCTCAACACAATATTTGTTCTATTCAAAGTAAGAGTGAGAGAATAATGACTTTCTTAAATGGCCAATCATTCCAGAAATAAAGAAGCCATGTTTTACAATGTTAACCTTAGAGCAAAAATAAATTCAACTTTTACACTTTCATTCCAACCACTGTCACTGTATACCAAATATAAAGATAAAAAGACATGGTATTTGCCTATGTATTAGGAATGAAATTGGAAGAAACTGTTTTACTCAAGGTACTTGACTACATATTTAGATGACCAAGAAAAGTGAAATCCTTAATTATGTGCAAAGGAATTACCCATATATATGATTTGCATTTTATGTTTTGAACTTTTCTAAGTAGGCAGCACAAATGTTCGTTGAATGTGTTAATCTTCCAGCACCTGTTCAGTAACTAAAAAAAAAATCCTCCTATTGATTTAAACACGAGAAACATCAAAGTGAAAATGCGATGACTGTGGAATTACATTTGTCTAACTTTTTACGCATCCGTATATTAGACCCTCACTTCATTTCTCTCAGTCCTTTCATGCTCTCTGCCTTTCTTGCTTGACAAGTACTTTCTTAGTAACTCCTATAGTCCTTTGTTTCTCCAACCTTAGTGAGCATTTTTCCCTTCTGGCCTAGAAAAGCCTTAGACAGTTATTTTGATAACAGACTTCTTGGCAGGCAGCAGGGTCTCCTGTGCTCTGAACTGCTCTCAGAGGCAGCCCTAATTGACCAAGAGATGATATTGTGGAGTGTCCTCCACGGCTCATCCTTTAAAGCACAGAACATACATTAATGAGTCACCTGAGAAATAAAATTAAGAGTTCATGAAGTAGATTAAGATAATAGAGAAAACACTTCAGCATTTCATTTTAAATTTCTTATTCTTAATTTCTTTAATATACTTTGCAGTTCATGTAAGAGAAGCACAATGAATGTTTTAAAAACATTCATTTTTGATTTTTAAAACAATGTTTTAAAAATCAAGACGATCCAAACTTACAAGTATGTTGCTGGTATAACTGGATATTAGGACTGTTTGAGAGATCCTAATATAGTTAAAACTAGAGATGGAGAAAGAGGCCAGGGCTGGACTTTGGATGTTCTTGGATTGACTCTTACAATTTTGGCAAATAGGTGTTGGGCTTTGAAAGATGTTATGCAGAAGAAGTGGTAATATGATCAAGGTTTTGTTTTCGTTTAAAAATAATATTTTCTAATAGTTTGGAATATTTGGAGGGATGGAAGACTAAATGAAGGAGACTTGCCAAAATATTATTAAATTAGCCCAAGAGAGAGTTGAGGGCCTTAACAAAAAAGGAAAGGACCAGGAGTTGATACGAAGGAATGGACAGAAGGAATACTAAGAAGTAAAACTGACAAGTCTTGTGACTACTTGGACACGTCAAGGGTAGGGACAGGGGTAATGATTCTAAGCTTTCTTGCTTGGATGCATGGGTAGATGAGGATTCACCAGGATAAGGAAACAAGCTGGGATGGATGAGCAGGCTGAGGTAGGAAGTAATAAAATTGACTTTTGTAGGTGAGCTAAAATTATAAGTTTATTCATTCTTTGAATATTTATTTTGTGCCTAGTATTTGCCAGGTACTATTATTAGTGCTGGAGACACAGTAAAGAAAGAACATTCATGATCCCCTTGTAATCTACTATGGGTAGAATGACAATAAACAAGGAAGTGAGTGTAAAAATAAATCAGATATTTTCAAAGAGTGACATAATGCATAAAAAATAAAATATATGATACAAAAAAGAGTAACTGGGAGGGATTCTATTTTTGAACAGGTGATCAGGAAATGCCTGTCCTAAGAATTGACATTTGAGCCTGTCAAAAAGAAAACCACCATAAGAGGACCTAAAGGGAGAGCACTTCAAGTAGAGGAAACTGCTGGCATTAAGGATGAGAACAAGTACAGCATCATGGAAGTTCATGAGTTTAGTAACCAAGGAGAGTATGGTATGATACAAGATTTGAGATGTGGGCAGGTTTCTGTGGGACACACAGGTTGTCAGATCCCGTAATGAGTTGGCTAGGTGACTTTGGACCTTAAGAGAGGAGATCGGGATATGGATAAAAATATAGGCATCATCTGTTTACAGGTGCTAGTTGAAGCCATGAGATTAAGAACATGTGATGAGACAAGAAAGCTAAGAAAGAAGCATGAGAAAAATTAGTATTTAACAGGTGAGCAAAAGAAGAGAAATTATCCATGGTAACAAACACGATGTTCAGAAAATTAAGTGGGTAAAGGGGAGATTGCAAAGTCTCAGAATAAAAGAGAACAAATAGTTTCAAGAAAAAGGAAGAGATCAACAGAGTCAAATGTCATGAATAACAAGACAAAAATGTTTCTAACACAATACGGCAAATAAGATCATTGGTGAATTTTTCTTAAACAGTTTATTTTCTTACACAGTTCACACAAAGAAAAACATGATTGCAGGAGAGTGAAGAGCAAAAATCTGAATGTAGTAGAGTAAAAAGTAAATTAAAAGTGTGTGAAGAAGTAGCCATAGCCGATGAAGACTGCTTTTTCAAGGTACTTGTTTTGGGAGAAAAACTATTGGACTGGGAACATTATTTAATGATAGAAGTTTGAGTACACTTATAGGTGGTGAGAAAGGAATAGTGGAAACAAAAAATCAAAAGAGGAAGTTAACAATAATAGCCCAGCCCAATAGATGGAAGGATTTGATCACCCCTCCACAGACAATATTTGAGGGATGAGCTTTGATTATGAGACATCTTTTTTTTAAACCGTAGCCATTTGAAACAACTAAAAATATTTATGTGTACACCTCATCAAAGAAGATATACTGATGGCAAATAAGCATATGAAAAGCATATGAAAAGATGCCCCGCATCACGCCATCAAGAAAATGCAAATTGAAACAACAATGATGTACCACTACACACCTATTAGAAACAACCAAAATCCAGAACACTGATAATATTAAATGCTGACGAGGATGTGTAGCAACAGGAACTCTCATTCACTGTAGGAATGCAGAATAGTACGGTTTGGTGGTTTCTTACAGAATTAAACATATTCTTACCATATGATTCAGCAATCACACTCCTAGGTATTTACTCAAAGGAGTTGAAAACTTACGTCCATCCAAAAACCTGCACATGCATGTTTATAGCAATTTATTCATAATTGCTGAAACTGGAAAATAATCAAGCTGTCCCTTAATAGGTAAATGGATAAACAAACTGTGGTATATCCAGACAATGAAATATTATTCAGCACTAAAAATAGATGAGCTATCCAGCCTTGAAGAGACATGGAAGAATCCTAACTGCATATTACTAAGGGAAAGAAGCCAATCTGAAATCTTCTACTATATGATTCAAATTATATAACATATATATATATATATATGGATATAGCACAAAAATAAGTGGTTGCCATGAGTTGGTAGGAGGAAAGGATGAATATAGGCCCAGAGGATTTTAGGACACTGAAAATCCTGTGTATGATACTATTATGATTGATACATGTCATGACACATTTGTCCAAACCCAAAGAATGTACAACACCAATAGTGAACCCTAGTGTAAACTATAGACTTTGGGTAACTATGATGTGTTAATACAGGTTCATCAAATATAATGTACAATTCTGGTGGAGGATGTTGATAATGGGAAGGCTATGCATGTCTGGGTTGGGAGGAGGGAGGTATATGGGAAATTTCTATACCTTCTCTTAATTTTGTTCTTAACCTAAAACTGCTCTAAAAATAAAATCTTAATGAAAATATTTATGTGATTATATCATGTATATTATATGTCTCAAGATTATGAAATTTAAAAAAACACATATCTCTACAGTGAAAATGCAAAGAAATTATAAAACTCTTAATGGTGAAGTCACATGCTTTGTTGTACCAGAAACTTAAGGGTTGCTGCTGTTTTGATGACATTGCTAAGGAGCAGGGAAAGATCTCTTGAGGTCCTAGAATCAAATCACTCATATGATTACATACAATACCTATCTAGGAGCTCTTTCCCTACTAGGCCATTTACTAGCCAAATGTCTTAGTTAGTCATTTTCAATATTTTGGTCCTCCATTTTCTTTTAAACCCAAACATTCAAAATCTCCCTGCCCCTGATACCAAGTTTAAAAAAAAAAACTTCCTTTTAAATGCCTGGAAGATTCTCTGAATGCATAGCTTCAAATGCTAAGTCAAAAACAGCAGAAAGTGATGTGACTGTCTACCTGACACAAATTCTGACCTTTAGATAATATATTATTGGAATAAAGGTGATAAAGAATGGCTTATTCAGAGACACATGATCTAGAAGTTAAGGGAACTTCCATCTATTAAAAATCTATTCGAATTTGGCTATTGTTTATGGTTAATGAAAAACAGAAAGGTTGACTGCTTATTTGATCTTTGGCCTCAAAAGTTCTGTATCTTGGTGAAGTTACCTTGGTCCTCTTAACTCTAACTGTTCAATGACCTCTTGGCTTGCCATTTTCCTGGTTTTTCTTCCCTAACAATCTAATCTTCCAATTTTTAGGAAGTATGATGCTTTGGAGTTTATGGTCCTTGCTTTTTCTGCATATATTATAATAATTGCTAGGGTCTCTCATCTAGTCAGAGTATAATTCAAAAAACTTTACTTAGATATGCATAGAGGTAGAGGACTTAATATATTTTGTGAAAAGGTCTTACAAATTCAGTACGTTATTTCTTTCAATTTGTAGGAATGTAGATGATGGAAGCTGTGAGCCCAGCATAATACTATCAACATAAAGTATTTAACAGCTTGAATACTAACTTATCAAATATTATTTCAAAATGAATTGTGAGAGAAGAGCTTTCTGTATCAACCAATTATATAGCAGCTGCTATGTGCCAGGTATTCTTCTTAGCACTTTTCAAATACTAACTTATTTAATCATTATAAATAACAAAAGAATGAGGTAGGTACTGTTATTAACACTAAGAATGGTGCAACAGAGGTTAAAGGGTTAAATAATTTGTCCAAGGCTACATAGCTAGTAAGTACAAAGCCAAGGTTTACACTCAGATAATCTGACTCTAAAAGATGGTGAACTTACTAGCACACCATGCTAAGTTTTTGCTAAAACAAGGAAAAGAAGTCCTCAAGGAAGTAGCAGAGAGAAGCCTTGAGAGGCGATTTTCCTGTGGCTGGATGAGGGGATATCTGACAAAAGTTTTCACCTTCCTTTGGAGTTCTCTCTTTTAATCTCTATGGCAATACAGCATGCTGTTCCCTGTCTAAAGCTCTGCTCAGCGATGACCAGAATTAAACCTCTCTGCTTCCACCTGGCACAGTTAAAGCAGGCTAGCATAATTGCAAACATAACTTACAATACCAAGCATAAAAAAGTTTTTTTTAAAGAGAGAAAATCCGAGAAACATAAAATGTTAAGCTAATAAGTACACATATCAGATTCAACAATGACTGAGGTTCATAGACCTTATTATATCCCATATTTATTTCCTTAATAGTTTCTCACTCCAAAGAACTAAACCTCCCCAACTACCTACTCTGTCACCTCATTGAAGGGTTATATTGATGGGAAACAATTTATTCCTTCATTTTGTCAATCGTCTATTTATGGCCTTCTAAGAAAATAAAAAGAGCAGATTCTTCTCTATCACTCTCCTCGGAAGTCCATTTAGTTTCTGATGTAGGTTTTCAGGGATTCTTGCCTGGCACAACTGTAGCCATTGGAAACACTACCATCTACCTAAGCTGGAGCATGTTGTCCAAAATATAATATAATAATATACAGCAATTGTGCAAAAAGGATTACATATAAATAGTAATAGAAATCTTTTCCTGTTCAAAACTATTTCCACAATTAGGTGAGAAACTATATTTAGAATTTTGCTTTTCCTACTTATAAACTTAGAATACATTACTAGAAAAAAATAATATCCAGGTAGCAATTTCTCAGGCTACAATTTTTTGAAGAAAGTAGTCACTCAGCACTTAAGAGTCAGAAAGCAAAAATTACATCTACTAATGAATGTGTTGTATTTTTATTAAATGTATTCTATAAAATATTTTACATTTTATAAGTCTGTAGTAGTGTATACAAATCTATAAACTGCATCAGTTAAAATAAATGGAACACCTCCACTGTCTCTAAGGAATATGTGGCATTACATAATTTTCTATCCATTTTTGCCAGTATGGAATTACATAAGATAAGCAACATTTTGGCACCAAATCATCAACAAGAAGGCAAATTTTCACTGTATCTTATTGATGTATTTAACAAGACTTTTATAACTAAGAGGTGACACTTTACTTTTGCATACCTTAGCAATGCATTAATATATTCACTTTAATTTTTATAGTGTACAGATAATTTATGATTCTTTAATAATAGGAGAATACAAATAATTAAAAATTCTTGGTGCATGCATTAAAATGACCTTCCCATTTAGATTTAATATTCTATTGGTTCCAACCCCAAAATTAGAAAGTGAGAGGTGAAATGTGGACAAAGTCAAAAATATCTTCCTTTAAAGACAAATGTCAAGGAAAACTCGAACTTTTCTATATAACGATAGCACAATGACTTTCAAAGTTCCATACTGAAGCTCCCACACACAGCAAACTTGATGGTCCTAAACTGATGTGCCTTCAAAAGTTCAAGGGTTGAAACAAAAAACAGAAGTTTTGCTTATAGAGCCTCAAAAAGCCTTAAACTGCTTTAACCTCCTAAGGACAGATCATGCCTAGGAAAACTTTGCAGGGCCTCCAAATCAAGGTTGGTATATGCATGTCAGTGATCAATGTGATTTTTGAGGAATAAATACATTCTTTGCAAGCAGCTGAAAAGCAATTGTGCTAAGAAAGACAGAGAAACTTTTTCCTTTACAATTATCAAAGACAAATAGCCTAGATGGCATAGGATTTTGCATAGTCAATTTTTTTTTGTTTTAATTTAGAATAAAAAGACCAAAAGGGTTGGAAACAGGATTTCAAATGAAAAATGGACAGACTTACTGGTACATGCCATGGAAGGTGGGTCTTGTTCAGCTCGAAAGTAACCCTTTTCACACTGACAGACAGAAGTTGCTTCCATATAGGTTAAACTGTGTGGAGGACATTTAGAACATTTTGTGTTGCCAGCAAATGCTTTATAGAATCCTGGTCTGCAAGCTGCGAACATAGGAAAAACAATATTTTTTATTATCACTTATTTTATTTGTATGTGTACAACATATTTTAACTTATACACACTTTGGATGTCAGAGTTCAGTTCACACATACACAGAAAAGTCAATACATGCTAATATTAATGAATGAAATTAGTAATTCAAAATAAGTTACCCAATGGGGACCTCATATTTTAGCTGAGGTTGCTACTTTTAAAAGGCATACTTGAAACAAAACTATGCAAAATAACAGTGCTTACCAATGTATGGGAATGCCCACATTAAGGGAGACAATTGTGTAGCTCTGGGAGATGGCATTAAATAACATTGAATCACACCCTTTAAAATTGATTTCCATTCCATTTCTCCCTCAGCTCTTCTGAGTATTTAAGGAGAAAGTCCCAGGGTAGTGTGGGTATATCTTTAACATCTTCCTTACAGACTAAATTTTTTTTTTTTTTTTTTTTTGCGGTACGCGGGCCTCTCACTGTTGTGGCCTCTCCCGCCGCGGAGCACAGGCTCCGGACGCGCAGGCTCAGCGGCCATGGCTCACAGGCCCAGCTGCTCCGCGGCATGTGGGGTCTTCCCGGACCGGGGCACGAACCCGTGTCCCCTGCATCGGCAGGCGGACTCTCAACCACTGCGCCACCAGGGAAGCCCCAGGCTAAATATTTTTTGAACAAAATGAGAGCTGGCCTTAGACTCAGATTGTAGCAGGACATAGCTATAGTTTGATAACACTGCTTCATTTTTATCAAGATCATTTTTTATTTTTCTGTGGCAAACAATTTTCTATTTATTATATTGAAATAAATTCATTTAAAAATTTAATTTTAAAAGTGGGTAGATAAAATATCAAGTAAATAAGGTATATTTGTTATGCACATATGACAAAAATCATGAAAACTGTAGGCTAATGACTAAATTTTCACAAAACATAATGAAAATGAAATGTAAGTGACTAAAGTTATGCTATCAAATGTTTCACTGAACCTCATTTTCTATTCACTTAAATCCATGTTGTCATTTTCACTGAACATTTTCATAGGAATGGAAATCCTACAAAAAAGGATCCTACTATAAGCTACACATCCAGGGTCCTGAATGGTGGGGGGTTTAATTGTTTCTAGTCTCAAAGAAATGACTGCTGGCCACTTTCTAAATTAAAACTGTTATACAAAATAAAAGAAGTGTAATTTTCCAGTGACAAATATTATGTTAAAAAATATTTTAACAAGCTGTGTATTTTAACTCAACACATTTTCACAAAATGTTCTGTGTAAAAATAAACAAGAATCTTAATTTAACAATAATGCATCTATGAGTAAGGCTTCTGCTTATATATTCAGGAAGGAAAAAAAGTATTTGAAATCTGATACATATTTTATATTTAGAGCACATTCCAATTAAAACTAGCCACATTTCAAGCATGCAATAACCTCATGTGGCTGGCTAGTGGCTACTGTATTGGATAGTGCAGTTTTGAACACAGAAATCTGTTCATTACATCTCCTTGTATAAAAATCTTTGATGACTTCCCATCATCTTTACATTAAAGTTTAAAATATTTACCTTGGATTACAAGTTTACCCATAGCTTGCCTACAGTTCACCCATGGCTTCACCCTGCCTACAGTTCCAACCACATCAGATAAAGCTGCTTCCCTCTCAAACTCCCTCTGTTAAGGCTTTGCCCTTCTGTCTATTCTCAACTCAGCAGGCAGTGATCTTAGAAAATACATCAGATCATTTTATCACTGGGCTCTGGGCCTTCCAATGGCTTTCCACTCTCCTAGAGTAAAGCCAACTGCCCTATTAATTGCCTACCACGCATTGCATGATTTTGCTCCCCATCCATTCCCTGTGACCCTGCTTTGCATCTTCTACCTCTTTTTTTGTATCAAGCAGTCTGCTGCAGCCACACTGGCCTCCTTCAGAATCTTGGGCATCCAAAGCATTCTCCTGCCATTGGGCCTTTAGTACTTGCTCTTATCCAGCTGTCTGTATGGTTTTCTCCCTCCCTTACATCAGGTCTTTATTCAAACATTACCGTATTAATAAAGCCTTCCCCGATTCCCCTTTTTATATTGCAACTCCTGCTACATCCTACCCGAGTAATCCATATTACTCTCCATTCTTATTCCTGTCTTCAAAGAACTTAACAACATCTGACACTCGATATGTTTAATTTTTTAAGCCATTTCCCCTTAAAATGCATGCTCTATGAGGGTAGAGATTTTTTGTTTTTTGACTGTTTTGTTTACTGAAGTGTTTCCAGGGCCTAGAACAGTATCAGGCATTACTTGGCCCTCAATGAGTATTTGGTAAATGAATGAATGAATTGCTGAGGGACTCCGTTAATTTCTGAGTTTACTCTGCTCTTTGTTCTGCTTTGAGCCTTTTC
This sequence comes from Aethalodelphis obliquidens, assembly GCF_003676395.1. NCBI lineage: Eukaryota > Metazoa > Chordata > Mammalia > Artiodactyla > Delphinidae > Aethalodelphis > Aethalodelphis obliquidens. The sequence goes on along the minus strand of NW_020837945.1, from coordinate 45,008,299 downwards.
CTCTGTTGAACAATCTCTTCTCTCTATCCCCACCCTACGACCCACTCATCTTGCTGAGTCCTAGTCATCTTTCAAGTCTCACTTCTTTTAGAAAGCTCTACCTGGACTTCCCTGGTGGCGCAGTGGTTGGGAGTCCGCCTGCCGATGCAGGGGACGCGGGTTCGTGCCCCGGTCCGGGAGGATCCCACATGTTGCGGAGCGGCTGGGCCCGTCAGCCATGGCCGCTGAGCCTGCACGTCCGGAGCCTGTGCTCCGCAACGGGAAAGACCACAACAGTGAGAGACCCACGTACCGCAAAAAAAAAAAAAGCAAGCTCTACCTGACTCCCTAGACTAGTTTCTCTAAGCACCTGTGCGCCTTTTCCATGTTAGTAATCCCTTGACAGTTATTTGTTTAATGGCTGTAAGTGCCACAAGGACAGTTTGGCACAGTGCTTGTCATAAAGTCGGTGCTTGGTACTTATTTGTTTTATTGAATTGGACAGCATGTGAGTACTCTGCTAATTAAATTCCTGCAGAAGATAATGCGTGTCTACTCAGTGCATGTTCTGATCATGGCATAATTCATCTCACTACAAATTTATAGATTTTTTTTGGCTTGTTGCATTACTCTAAGTAAGGGATGGAAGCAGGTAGTAAAAATCTTGAAACTGATTCAACTACAACTCAAGAATGATTATTTTAATATTCCAATTGAAACAAAATCTTTCCAATTAAAATTACTATCCATGTGAATTTTTTTTTTTTTTTTTTTTTGCCTACTGCAAAACTACAAATAGAAATTGGATATTGTTGCAGCAACTCTCAAGTCTATCCCTGATTTCAAATGCTTGTTAACTCAAAATTGCCCTTGAAAACCTTAAAATTTTGAACTTATAAAATATATTTGGATTCTTAAATTACTACCTTATTTTAATATTAGGGTTTAGTCTACAATTTCATTTAAACATTAATGATGATGCTGTTAAAATGTTAGAAAACCACTGTTGTAGGCAGTAACATCTTCTTATATAGCACACATTAATGGTATACAGTATGCATTTCTGTTTTTAGCCTGAATCATATTATATAACTACTAGATCATGTTATCACCTCAACTTCTTGTAACTGCCACAAGCCAGACACGGGCCTTACCATTCTTATATCTACAATGCTTTAGCATATTTTCAGTACATATTTAAGTTTTTATAAATGCCTGAAAAGTTGAATGAGTGAATAAATAAGTGATTAATTCACTAATGTCTAATATGAGATCACTATAATTCTGTAAATAGAATGAGCATGCTATGTATCTTTTAGTTAGTACTTTTAGGTTTTGTTTGTATTTGTTAAAAATGGGATATCAGTCCCTACATCTTGAAAACTTTTAAATTACTTTCTTATTCACCCCTTCTTTCTCTACCACTTCCTTATTTCTCTGTTTATAGGGTATGTGAACTTCATTTCCAAAAAACAAACCACCAAAAATAAGAATGTTTCCCAACATATATCAATACTGCACATGGAAAGTAAAATATTATCTGATTCAGTGGTTTCTAATGTTTTCTTTTAGAAGGAGCTATTCAGATATCAACTTTGAGATTAAACCTTCATTTTAGTACCTCTCAATTTCTCTATATTTCTCTATTCAAAACATTCATGACTATATATATATATATATATATATGAGATCATAACATGTATGTTCTTTTTGTATGAACATTTACTTTAAAATGTCATTTAGAAATCTGGCTTATTACCACCTTTTCTTCCTTCTTTCCTCTTCAAATATCATTTTCCTAAAATGTCGACACACTGCTGTGTAGATATATGTTTACATATTTATGAACAGAAGGATTTAGTGTTATTCATTTTTCAATATTGAGATAATATCAATAAACTTTAGATTGTTTTCATCAATTATCAATTATGACATGGAAATCTCTCCAGGTCAATGGTTGTAGTTAAGTCACTGTGATATATTTGTAGTATATGTGTCAAGAATCTCCCAGTTGGAAGAAATACTTTATAAACTATGCTGCAGTAAACATCCCCATGATGATACTTATATTTCAGTTCCCAAGAGTAGGCACTCTGGGCCAGGGTATGTTTATTATTTGTTTTAACACATATTTCCATGTTACATTCCTAAACATTTCTAAAACGCACAATAATGTAAGTGAGCACCCTAATCTTTCACCCTGCTAATCCCTATAATTAATGTTAGTCACTCTTTTACCTTTTGACAATATGTGGAGTTAAATATTATTACTTTAATTGAAGTTTCCTAATTGCCACTAATGCTCCACATTTTTTTTCATATTTTTATTGGTCATTTGTTTATACTTTTCTATGAATTGCCTTTTATATCCTTTTCTATTGGTTGCTTATCTTCTATTAATTTATTGGGTTGGCCAAAAAGGCCATTCAGGTTTTTCTGTAAGATGTTATGGAAAAACCTGAATGAACTTTTTGGCCAACCCAATATAAGTGCTATTTATTAGCAATATTAATTTTATATTTGTCATTTTTGTTATATATATTTTTGTATCAACTTTCTAATGACGTGCATAAAAGTCACATTCATAATAGCATAAAAAACAGTAAAATACTTAGGCATAAATTTAATCAAGGAAGTGAAAGACCTGTACAAAAAAAACTACAATATTTTGATAAAGAAATTGAAGAGAATACAAAACAATGGAAAGATACCCCATGTTCATGGATTGGAAGAATTAATATTGTTAAAATGTCCACACTATGCGAAAGCAACTAAAGATTCAATGCAATCCCTATCAAAATTCCAATGGCATTTTTCATAGAAATATAAAAAACAATCCTAAAATTTATGGAATCACAAAAGACCCCAAAAGTCAAAGCAATTCTGAGAAAGAATAACAATGCTAGAGGCATCACACTTCCTGATTTCAAACTATACTACAAAGTTATATGAATGGAAACAGTATGGTACCAGCATAAAAATACACACATAGGCCACTAGAACAGAATAGAGGGCTCCAAAATAAACTCCTACATAAACAATCAAATATATAGGTCAAGGGAGCTAAAAATACTCAATGGCAAAAGGATAGTCTCTTCAATAAATGATGTATAACAACATACAGAAAAGTGAACTTGGACTTGACCAGACACCACTCACAAAAATTAACTCAAGGGCTTCCCTGGGGGCGCAGTGGTTGAGAGTCCGCCTGCCGATACAGGGGACACGGGTTTGTGCCCCGGTCCGGGAAGATCCCACATGCCATGGAGCGGCTGGGCCCGTGAGCCATGGCTGCTGAGCCTGCGCGTCAGGAGCCTGTGCTCCGCAACGGGAGAAGCCACAACAGTGAGAGGCCCGCGTACCGCAAAAAAAAAAAAAAAAAAATTAACTCAAAATGAATTAGAAACTTAAACATAAAACCTGAAACTGTAAAACTTCTAGAAGAAAACATAGTGGAAAAGCTACTTGATATAGGTCTTGGCAATGATTTTTTTAGAATATGACAGCAAAAGCACCAGCAACGAAAGCAAAAATAAACAGTGGGACTACATCAAACTAAAGAGCTTCAGCACAGCCAAAAAACAATAAAAATAATGAAAAGGCAACCTATAGAATGGGGCAAAATATTTGCAAACCATATATCTGATATATCTGATAAATATAAAATATATAAAGAACTCACACAACTCAATAACAACAACAGCAACAACAATCAAAAACATACAGTTAAATAAAAAATAGAGGAACTGAACAGACATTTCTTTAAAGAAGACATACAAATGTCCAACATGAATGCTCAATATCACTAGTCATCAGGGAAATGTAAATGAAAACCACAAGGATATATCACCTCACGAGTGTTAGAATGGCAGTTATCAAGAAGACAAGAGATACGTGATGGCAAGGATGTAAAGAAAAGGGAACCCTTGTGTACTGCTGGTGGGAATGCAAGTTGGTGCAGCCAATATGGAAAACTGTATGGATGTTCCTCGGAAAATTAAGAATAGAGCTACCATGTGACCCAGCAATCTGTTTCTGGGTATTAGGAAATAAAAACAGGATATGAAAAAGTTATCTGCACTCCCATGTCCATTACAGCATTATTCTCAATAGCCAAGATATGGAAAAAATCTGTGTGCATCAACAGATGAATGGATAAAGAAGATCTACAGTGATTCTACATTTTAGTTGAAAGTGATGCTACCACTTTGGGGGACTATTTGGCAGTATCTACTATAGAGGAACATACACATATCTTCTGACAATTCCATTCCTTGGCATTTACCCAACAGAACAGTACAAAGTGAAAGTAGCTTCTCTTCCTACAGGCAGTCATACCAAGTTCCATTGCTAAGTGAGCTGCCACTTCTTCATTTGATTTTCATTTTCTGCAATTTTGTTGACATGTTGACCTTTCTCACGTGATGTATTTTCTTCTCCCTTACTTTGCCCTTGTTAGTGTAAACCTTCTATATTCTCTTACTCATTTTGGTGAAGTTTCCTGAGGAAATGGAGTTAAATCTATATGTTCAATCAACTATGTTTAAAGAATTTTAGACTTTACTAAATTTCTAATCATATAATTGGAGTGAGTATATTTAATTGAGAATAAGAAAATTACAAATAAATTATTTATGATATATGTGAAATGATTTTTAAATTTTCTGGTGTCATGTACTTATGATAAAAGTAGCAAGAATGCTAGAAAAATAAATACAGGGCTTCTCTGGTGGGGCAGTGGTTAAGAATCTGCCTGCCAATGCAGGGGACACAGGTTTGAGCCCTGGTCTGGGAAGATCCCACATGCCACGGAGCAACTAAGCCCGTGCACCCCAACTACTAAGCCTGTGCTCTAGAGCCCGCAAGCCACAACTACTGCAGCCCGCATGCCTAGAGCCTGTGCTCCGCAACAAAAGAAGCCACCGCAATGAGAAGCCTGCGCACCACAACGAAGAGTAGCTCCTGCTTGCCACAACTAGAAGGTGCCCGCATGCAGGAACGAAGACACAACGCAGCCAAAAATAATAAATAAATAAAATTAAATAAAAAGAAAAACAAATACAATGTAATTTGGTAGTGGGGATCTATAAAATGTAAAATATATAAATATTTTCATCAAATTACATAATAAATAATCTAAGTTAAAACACAGTTTTCTATTTCAAAAAATACATTTATGATTTGAGGAACTTTAAGTGGTTGCCTAAAATAATGATAAAAGATGGGTTATACATTAAAAAGTACAAAGTAGTTTTTATAGAAAAGCATGTATTAAAGGCACATACATGAGTATAGTTATTGAAATACCACAAATATTAATGAAGTACATATCTTGCCATATAATTTCCCCTATCAATGTTTGTAATTTCATTGTCCTCAGAAAATTAAAGTCTCTGGGTATTGACTGGAATACAGTTGGAAAGTATTTTTATACACACACACACACACACACACACACACACACACAGATTTATGTCTGCTAAAACAAAATCAAGAAATGTGTGACCTGTTCTACACATACTTTATTTTAAAAATTGAATTGTTAGGCTATATACTGCTAGCAATGTTTTTTTTAGGTTTATCTTTATTATCAGAGAACTTTAAGACAAAGGACCATGATAAATCCCAGTTGGTATATCATGCTGTGCGGTTCTCATCAGCTGATGAAATACTGAACTGTGTGTTGTCTGACAGGAACTGATATTAATATAATTGACTGCTTTTCCCTCATAGATGCTCAATAGTCTGTAAGTTTAGATAAACCTGAATGACTTATCAGTAAAATATGTGATGTGCATCATTTCTCAAAACATTAGAACTCAGGAAATTTAATAAACTGGGATAGGCAGTATCATTACTATTTCCCTAGATATTGTTCTACAATTATAGAAATTAAAATGTGCTGTTATGTAAGTAGAGAAGGCAGAGAAGATTGGAGAATCGAAAAATAAAAAGGAAAAAACCCTAAAACTTAAGGGTAAATAAGTATAAATTTTTTTTGAGAATAACCTATTAATAACTTACCAAAGGAAAATCTCAAGGCCAAATACAAGTTTATTAATAATAAACTGTGGATTGTGCTTCAAAATATTCAACCTAATTTTCCTTGCAGGGGAGCTACTATGAAGTCCTCATGAAGGTAATGTATATAAAAGTGTCCTGTTATGAATTCTAATTTCTTACTTCCACCAGAGAAATGTTAAAGTAGACTTTCTCTTGAATAAGCAAATTAAAAAAAAAAAATCAGACCTACCTACAAAAATATACTGTAGGTTACATGACTTTCACCCTAAAGAATCAGAGGAAAGGACTCCGAAAAGTATGGAATACCACATTCTCTTTCACCTGTTTATCTGTTAACTCTGGGCACAATACCCCCTATCTGAGGACTCTGAAAAGTAAGGAGAAGCAGGCACACTGGAAAATACCAAAATTTGTAGTACTACCTAGCTGGCAATGAATTTGTCGTCCTTCCCTCCCTCCCTCTTTCCTCTTTTCCCCAGTGCTTGGGGCTGGAGCCTGGACTGAGTGGACTGGAAACCTGGAAATGGCCACCAGGTCACAGTCAGAGCTCTAGCTCACTTTAGCTCTGGAAGTGGGAAATGGAATTCCTAATGCTCAGGAGAGAATGTGGAAATCCCTTCCCTCTTTGTTTGTTTCTTTCTTTCTCTCTCTCTCTTTTTTTTTTCTCCTGTTCTCTCATGCCCAACCCTCAAGTAATCATGCGGTAGACTGGTGGTGGTGGTCAGTAATGGGAGCCCACAGGAGCCAAAACTCTCAAGAAAGAAAAAACTTCCTCTTCCTTCACTGAAGCTGTGGTTCTGAGTGGGTAGAGTCCCACTGCATTTCTTTTTCTCTCTGTCCTCCTCTCACTTGGTCCTGGATGTAGATCCAGTTGCAGAAGTGCACAGCAGAGGGGAACAAATAAAGCCCCAGCTGTCTTTCTACACAAAGGACCTTAAAGAGGAGTCATAGAGATTCGGAAAGTACTGGGAAGAACATGGAGACACAGGAGCTCAGGAAAGCAATTCCACACACTTGTTTATAAACTCCTGGGCTTGCTCCCAAACTGCACATCCTTGGAACTGATTCTATTTAACATATCAAAGACTTTGATAACTAAACCAAAAGACTACCACCCAGGTCTCAGACAAACAGCTTTAAATTTTTGGTTAGGTAAAAGAGATGACACCAACCTAGAAGATATATACTGTTTTTTGTTTGTTTGTTTTCTTACTATGTGACACAAAAACTTATAAACAGGGATATATACTGGCAAACCCAGGTAAGTTGCCATTAACAAGCATAAAGTGGATCTATTAGATCTTAGTTTTACCTTCCACCATTTTTTCTCATTCACAGATTCATGATTTATACGTTAAAGATAATTTTCAAAAAGTGCTTTTATTTGAGAGATGGACAAGTGTCAACAACGGAGCATTACTTGGAATATAATGTCAGAAATACTTTAGGAGTCTGAGGCTGATGACATGCAAAATTAAAATTCTAAAGGTGTCTCTAGTGTGAGAGTAAGGTCAGTGTTTTTATTCTGAGGTTAAGATAGGGTATGGAGACCAAAGGTTTATATTAGCAGTTTTTAGGATTAGACACCTTTTTCATTTTTATTACCAGTTTGAATACAATCTGGTAATAATAATGGCACAACATAAAAAGCTACCATATTTTTTTCTAAAAATACAGATCACTTTTTAACTGTTCTGTCATTCATTTCCTAATGCTATTTTTATTAACTTTGGTGCTCCTAGGTATATTTTAGTCAACCAAACTTAAGCCTGCATTAATACTACTTCCTTCCTATTTAACAGTCCTTTTAAAAAGTGTGCTTGTGGAGTCTATCATATTTTCAGGTATTTTGAAATGAGATGCTATTTAACTTTTGAGGCCCTCATCGGAGATTCTTATTCCTATTTCACTATTTTTTCTAGACATCCAGTAATGACAGTTTCCAACTTTGTCTTTCATTATTCCTTTTTTGCATATTCCTTAAGTCAGAGTAAATTTACTTTTCCGAATAAGTAAAACCATTGCCAAAGAGAAAACACCCCGTGATTCACTGTACTATATATTAGTAATAACACCTACAACAAAACCATTTATAATCATTGAGCATTTGGAATGAGTCAGATGTTGTGCAAAGCACTTTCTCTAATTTTTTTAGTTATTCTTACAAAAATTAGCTACAAAGGAACTAGAACTAGATTACATGGCTTTGAGTTTGGAACTAGATTACATGGCTTTTGGAACTAGATTACATGGCTTTGAGTTCTGCTTCTGTATTTTACTAACCCTTCACTTCAGTCAACTTATTTTTCTGTGCATCATTTTTCTCATCTGTAAAATGGGGCACCTAACTGAGAGCTTATTGTGAGGATTTAATTAATTAATTCATGTAAAGTGATCAGAAGCGTGCCTAGCATATTATCATGAAGATGAGGAAACTGAAGTTAAGAGATATAAAGTAAGTTTCTATGACAGATTGTGTTTTCCAAAAATGGCTCCAACAGTATTTCCCACCCTACACTGGCTTCTGACTATGTCTCATAGATACTCTTTCCCATAGAGAGCTCAGGTTTACATTCTCTCCTCTTAATCTGGGTGTGTTTGTAATTACAGTGAGTTCCTTTGGAATGGTTACTTTTAGAAGCTAGTCACCAGGCCAAGGGGAAGGTCAAGCAGCCATGAAGAGGCCCAGGTGGAGAACTTAGGCCTTTGGTGCATGGCTGTGGCTGAGCTCCCAGCTGACAGCCATCACCACCCTGTCAGCCAGGTAAGTGAGCTACCTGGGATGTAGATTCTCCAGGCCCTAGTGAAGCTGCCCCCAAGTTTGGGGGGCACTTTCTTATGTAGATCTGAGAACCTGGAACACTTGCTGAAGGTCATATGGTAGAAGAGCCAAAAATTAAGGCTTAGCTCCATCCCTATCCATAATTTGAGTTCTCACCATAGAGTAAGTTAGGTACCCATCGTATTTGGAACAGCATGCCTACTTTGTTATCTAGAGCAGTGAAGGATTGAACCACAACTTTTAAAGGACAACTGGTGATGGTATTTGGATTATAAATAACTGTTGTAATGAAAAAATACTCTTTTGTGGGATTTAACTGACAGAGATAGCTTTAACTGATAGTTTCTTGTTCTCTTAGAAACTCTTCTTTTGTGTAAGAAGCAAAATAAATATAATTTTATTCAGACCATTAGAAATAAAAATGTATTCCACAACACTTACTTCATAAAAAATGCTTTATGTATATATATCCCCTCATTTTATGGAAAAAGTAAGCAAGACATTTTATCTTCCAACGTAGAATTGAAGAATAGACTCATCATAAAATGGCTTGTGTGCATGATTTCAACATTTTGACCAAACTCACTCATCACTGCTCAAAGTCTCATATACTCTGACACCTCAGTAAAGTTTGACAACCATATCTTCTGCTGGCTTAGCAACAAACTTACAATCCATTCTTTAATCTGACAATTGTGAATGTCCTGCTGTCATGTATTCACAGGCCTAGCCGCTCCGCGGCATGTGGGATCTTCCCGGACCAGGGCACGAACCCGTGTCCCCTGCATCGGCAGGCGGACTCAACCACTGCGCCACCAGGGAAGCCCTGTAAAATTTTTAATCAAAGCATAGTTCACTTAAAACATATTAGTTTCAGGTTTACAACACAGTGGTTAGATATTTTTATAGATTATACTCCATATAAAGTTAAATATTGGCCATATTGACTGTACTGTACATTACATCATTGTATTTTATTTATTTTATACCTAGAATTTTGTACCTCTTAATCCCCTTCCCTTACTTTTCCTGTTCTCCCTTTCCTCCCCCAACTGGTAACCACTAGTTTGTTCTCTGTATCTGTGAGTGTGTTTCTGTTTTGTTATATTCATTTATTGGTTTTATTTTTTAGATTCCACATATAAGTGAAAACATACAATATTTGTCTTTCAATCTCTGACTGCTTTCACTAAGCATAATACTTTCAAGGTCCATACATGTTGTTGCAAATGGCAAAATTTCATTCTTTTTAATGGCTGAGTAATATTCCAATATATATCGACCACATCTTCTTCATCCACTCACATATGGATGGGCACTTAGGTTGCTTCCATATCTTGGTAATCATAAATAATGTTGCTATGACTACTGGGGTACATATATCATTTCAAATTAATGTTTATATTTTCTTCAGATATATACCCAGGACTAGAATTGCTGGACCATATGGTAGTACTATTTTTAATTTTTGAGGAATTCCATAGTGTCTATGCCAATTTACATTTCCACAAACAATGTACTCCATACCCTTGCCAACACTTGTTATTTCTTGTCTTTTAGACAATAGCCATTCTCACAGGTGTAAGTTGATATCTCATTGTGATTTGATTTGCATTTCCCTAATGATTAATGATGTTGAGCATCTCTTCATGTGCCTGTTGGCCATCTGTATGCCTTCTTTGGAAAAATGTCTATTTAGGTCCTCTGCCTATTTTTCAACTGGGTTTTTGAGTAGTACGCATTTTTTATATATTTTGTATATTAACCCCTTAACAGACATATTTGCAAATATTTTCTCTCATTCAGTATGTTGTCTTTTTATTTTGTTGATGGTTTCCTTCATTTTACAAAAGCTTCTTAGTTTGAATAGCAGAATAACTGAGGCAGAAGAATGGATAAGTGACCTGGAAGATAAAATAGTGGAAATAACTACTGCAGAGCAGAATAAAGAAAAAAGAATGAAAAGAATTGAGGACAGTCTCAGAGACCTCTGGGACAACATTAAACACACCAACATTCAAATTATAGGGTTTCCAGAGGAATAAGAGAAAAAAGAAAGGGACTGAGAAAATATTTGAAAGATTATAGTTGAAAACTTCCCTAATATGTGAAAGGAAATAGTTAATCAAGTCCAGGAAGCACAGAGAGTCCCATACAGGATAAATCCAAGGATAAACATGCCAAGACACATATTAATCAAACTATCAAAAATTAAATACAAAGAAAAAATATTAAAAGCACTGAGGGAAAGACAACAAATAACATACAAGGGAATCCCCATAAGGCTAACAGCTGATCTTTCAGCAGAAACTCTGCAAGCCAGAACATAGTAGCAGGACATATTTAAAGTGATGAAAGGGAAAAACCTACAACCAAGATTACTCCACCCAGCAAGGATCTCATTAAGGTTTGACAGAGAAATAATAAACCTTTACAGACAAGCAAAAGCTAAGAGAATTCAGCACCACAAAACCAGCTTTAAAACAAGTGCTAAAGGAACTTCTCTAGGCAGGAAACACAAGAGAAGGAAAAGAGCTACAAAAACAAACCTGAAACAATTAAGAAAATGGTAATAGGAACATACATATTGATAATTACCATAAATGTAAATGGAATAAATGCTCCAACCAAAAGACATAGACTGGCTGAATGGATACAAAAACAAGACCCATATATATGCTGTCTACAAGAGACCCACTTCAGACCTAGGGACACATACAGACTGAAAGTGAGGGAATGGAAAAAGATATTCCATGCAACTGGAAATGAAAAGAAAGCTGGAGTAGCAATTCTCATATCAGACAAAATAGACTTTAAAATAAAGACTATTATAAGAGACAAAGAAGGACACTACATAATGATCAAGGGATTAATCCAAGAAGAAGATGTAACAATTGTAAATATTTATGCACCAACATAGGAGCACCTCAATACATAAGGCAAATGCTAACAGCCATAACAGGGGAAATCGACAGTAACACAATCATAGTAGGGGACTTTAACACCCCACTTTCACCAATGGACAGATCATCCAAAATGAAAATAAATAAGGAAACACAAGCTTTAAATGATACATTAAACAAGATGGAATATTTATAGGACATTCCACCCAAAAACAATAGAATACAGTTTCTTCTCAACTGCTCATGGAACATTCTCCAGGATAGATCATATCTTGGGTCACAAATCAAGCCTTGGTAAATTTAAGAAAATTTAAGAAAAGTTGTATCAAGTATCTTTTCTGACCACAATGCTTTGAGAATAGATATCAATTACAGGAAAAAATCTGTAAAAAATACAAACACATGGAGGCTAAACAATACACTACTTAATAACCAAGAGATCACTGAAGAAATCAAAGAGAAAATCAAAAAATACCTAGAAACAAATGACAATGAAAACGCAACGACCCAAAACCTATGGGTTGCAGCAAAAGCAGTTCCAAGAGGGAAGTTTATAGCAATACAATCCTACCCTTTGCTGATGACAAGATACTATACATAGAGAATCCTAAAGATGTTACCAGAAAACTACTAGAGCTAATCAATGAATTTGGTAAAGTAGCAGGATACAAAATCAATGCACAGAAATCTCTTGCATTCCTATACACTAATGATGAAAAATCTGAAAGTGAAATTAAGAAAACACTCCCATTTACCATTGCAACAAAAAGAATAAAATACCTAGGAATAAACCTACCTAAGGAGGCAAAAGACCTGTATGCAGAAAACTATAAGACACTGATGAAAGAAATTAAAGATGATACAAATAGATGGAGAGATATACCATGTTCTTGGATTGGAAGAATAGACATTGTGAAAATGATTATACTACTACACAAAGCAATCTACAGATTCAATGCAATCCCTATCAAACTACTACTGGCATTTTTCATAGAACTAGAACAAAAGTTTCACAATTTGTATGGAAACACAGAAGACCCCAAATAGCCAAAGCAAGAGAAAGAAAAATGGAGTTGGAGGAATCAGGCTCCATGAATTCAGACCATACTACAAAGCTACAATAATCAAGAAGGTATGGTACTGGAACAAAAACAGAAATATAGATCAATGGAACAGGATAGAAAGCCCAGAGATAAACCCACGCACCTATGGTCAACTTATCTTTGATAAAAGAGGCAAGAATATACAATGGAGAAAAGACAGCTTCTTCAATAAGTGGTGCTGGGAAAACTGGACAGCTACATGTAAAAGAATGAAATTAGCACACTCCCTAACACCATACAAAAAAATAAACTCAAAATGGATTAAAGACCTAAATGTAAGGCCAGACACTATAAAACTCTTAGAGGAAAACATAGGCAGAACACTCTATGACATATATCACAGTAAGATCCTTTTTGACCCACTTCCTAGAGAAATGGAAATAAAAACAAAAATAAACAAATGGGACCTATTGAAACTTAAAAGCTTTAGCACAGCAAAGGATACCATTAAAAAGACAAAAAGACAACCCTCAGAATGGGAGAAAATACTTGCAAATGAAGCAACTAACAAAGGATTACTCTCCAAAATTTATAAGCAGCTCATGCAGCTCAATATCAAAAAACCAAACAGCCCAATCCAAAAATGGGCAGAAAACCTAAATAGACATTTCTCCAAAGAAGATATACAGATTTCCAACACATGACAGAATGTTCAACATCATTAATCATTAGAGAAATGCAAATCAAAACTACAATGAGATATCATCTCACACCAATCAGAATGGCCATCATCAAAAATCTACAAACAATAAATGTTGGACAGGGTGTGGAGAAAAGCGAGCCCTCTTGCACTGTTGGTGGGAATGTAAATTGATACAGCCACTATAGCGAACAGTATGGATGTTCCTTAGAAAATTAAAAATAGAACTACCATATGACCCAGCAATCCCACTACTGGGCATATACCCTGAGATAACCAAAATTCAAAAAGAGTCATGTACCACAATGTTCGTTGCAGCTCTACTTACAATAGCCAGGACATAGAAGCAATCTATGTGTCCAACGACAGATGAATGGATAAAGAAGATGTGGCACATATATACAATGGAATATTACTCAGCCATAAAAGGAAACGAAATTGAGTTATTTGTAGTGAGGTGGATGGACCTAGAGTCTGTCATACAGAGTGAAGTAAGACAGAAAGAGAAAAACAAATACCGTATGCTAACACATATATATGGAATCTAACAAACAAACAAAGAAAGTCATGAAGAACCTAGCGTCAAGATGGGAATAAAGATGCAGAGCTACTAGAGAATGGACTTGAGGACATGAGGAGGGTGAAGGGTAAGCTGGGGCAAAGTGAGAGAGTGGCATAGACATATATACACTACCATATGTAAAATAGATAGCTAGTGGGAAGCAGCCGTATAGCACAGAGAGATCAGCTCAGTGCTTTGTAATCACCTAGAGGGGTGGGATAGGGAAAGTGGGAGAGAGGGAGATGCAAGAGGGAAGAGATATAGGGATATATGTATATGTATAGCTGATTCACTTTGTTATGAAGCAGAAACTAAAACACCATTGTAAAGCAATTATACTCCAGTAAAGATGACAAAGGAAAAAGAAAAAGTTTCCTAGTTTGATTAGGTCCCATTTGTTTATTTTTGCTTCTGTTTCTTTTGCCTAAGAAGACAGATCCAAGAAAAAAAAATGTTGCTTAGACCAATGCCAAAGAGCATACTGCATGTGTTTTCTTTTAGGAGTTTTATGGCTTCAGTATCACATTCAGGTCTTTAATCCATTTTGAGTTTAATTTTGTATATGGTGTGAGAAAATGTTCTAATTTCATTCTTATACATTCAGTTTTCCCAACATCACTTATTGAAAAGACTGCCTTTTCCCCCATTGTATATACCTGCCTCCATTGTCATAGATTAAATGACTAAAGGTGCATGGGTTTATTTCTGGGCTCTCTATTCTGTTCCGTTGAGCTATGGGTCTGTTTCTCTGTTAGTACCATGTTGTTTTGACTACTGTAGCTTTGTCAGACAGTCTGAAATCTGGGTGGGTAATACCTCCAGTTTTGTTCTTTTTTTCTCCAGACTGCTTTGGCTATTTGGAGTCCTTTGCAGTTCTGTACAAACCTTAGCATTCTTTGTTCTAGTGCTCTGAAAAATGTCATGGGTATTTTGATAAGAATTACATTAAATCTCTAGATTGCTTTAGGTGATATGGATATTTAAGAATATTAATTTTTCCAATCCACGAACATGGCATATCTTTTCATTTACTTGTATTGTCTTCAGTTTTCTTTATCAATGTCTTCTAGTTTTCAGAGTAAAGGTCTTTCACCTCCTTGGTTAAATTTATTCCTAGGTATTTTATTCTTTTTGATGAGTTATAAATGGGATTGTTTTCTTGATTTCTCTTTCGAATAGTTCATTTTTAGTATGTAGAAATGCAACAGACTTCTGTATATTACTTTTGTATGCTGTAACTTTGCAGAATTCACTAATTAGTTCTAATAGTGTTTTGGTGGAGTCTTTAGAGTTTTCTATATATGGTATCATGTCATCCACAAATAGTGACAATTTTACTTCTTCCCTTCTAATTTGGATACCTTTTATTTCTTCTTTCTTTCTTTCTTTCCTTTCTTCCTTCCTTCCTTCCTCTATCTCTCTCTTTCTCTCTCTCTTTCTGATTGCTTTTGCTAAAATTTCAAACACTATATTCAATAGAAATGGTGAGAGTGGGCATCCTTGTCTTGTTTGTGATCTTAGAGGAAAATCTTTCAGCTTTTCACTGTTTGGTATGATGTTAGCTGTAGGTTTTTCATAAATGGCCTTTATGATGTTCAGATATGTTACCTCTATACCAACTTTTTTTTTTTTAAGTCTTTATTGAATTTGTTACAATGTTGCTTCTGTCTATGTTTTGGTGTTTAGGTTTTTTGGTCACGAGGCATGTGGGATCTTAGCTCCTGACCAGGGATCGAACCCACACCCCCGGTACCGGAAGGCAAAGTCCCAACCACTGGACCACCAGGGAAGTTCTGCTGCTTTATTCTTTATCCCATATACCTTGAGCCCCTTCCCTTCAGGAAGGTGGATTTGAGACCAGTTCTCCCATCTCCTCACTTGGCTGCCTTGCGAACAAACACTCTTTTTGGGGCAAACCTCATTGTCCCAGCATTTTGGCTTGCTGTGCACTGGTCAAAACGAACCTGGTTTGGTAATAGTTGCTCTATATATAGTTGTAGTTTTGATGTTTGTGGGGGGAGGTGAGCTCAGGTTCTTCCCACTCTGTGATCTTGATCTCTGCCTCTATTTCCATGTTTGTATGTTGAATAACAACCAATGATGTACTAAACAGTAGTTTATTTATCACCTTTCTATTAATATTTTTAAATAACTTACCAAAACCTTGGTTTACATTTCATTGAAATGTTCTGTACATACTGAATTGAATTACAATGAAACAGCATCTTCTGTCTAGTACAAGTGGAGTACCTACATTGATCCAGCATGGTTTGGATATGACAGATGCTTATGGATCACAACGGCACATTCAAGGGTGAAATGTTGTATGCAGCAACAGCAGACACTCAAGATTCATAACGTCCAATGCAATGCTTGCAACAGCTCTATATGGCTGTGTGATCAGCAGAAACTAGAACGTGCAGGTTTTACAGATGTGATGTGTCTGATCAGAATATGGCCTCTTGATTTGGCTCATATCTAGTTCCACACATATAGAACCATTCCATATATTAATGCTGTTGGCCAGAGCCTGAATTTCCCAATGACTATTTATACCCAGGCAGATCATCTGTAAACTGGTGCCTGGATAATCCAATTTTCATGACAAGCAGGAGTTCCTCTGTAAAACCAGTTATAGCATTTCATGAACCCGTAATAAGTGTTTCTATCGGAAAACCAGGAACCACACAGGCAATTTTCTATTACAGAGCTATAAATCCCAGTAATCAGAAGCTGTGTATCTACAAAATTTTGTGTAGTAGATTTGTATAAATCTTTTTGTGTAAATCTTCTGTATATGTATGCATAAATATTTTAAACACAGTGCAGCAATTCTTAGCAGACCTTCCTTTATGCAACTCCAAACTCTAATTAATCTACTTTATACATTTGCATATCAGATTTTCTTAAACTGGGACATTCTCTAGATACTAAGGTCAAAGGAGCTATTGTTGATTGCATTATCAACATACACCAATTTGTCTCTCCTCTCTTTTCCAAGTGCATATTGCACATGCCTCCATTATAGCAGGTATTTGATTGTTTTGCAGTGGTTTGATGATTCTATGACCAATTCAAAAATGTGTGAGTACTTGTGAGAAGAAAATATATCTGTTAAAATTCTCATCCTCTAATACAGTGCTTAGTACATATTAGGTGCTCAATAAATATTTGTTAAATAAACAACTGATTAAATCAGTGGCCTTTGATATTCTTTGACTTATAAAACCAAAATTTTAATATTCAGTTAATATTACTAAATTATAAGTATACTGATACAGCTTCTTTAAAGCGGCAGGAACACTTGCAAAAGATACCTGATATTAACATAATATTTTATTATATCTGTTTTCAAAGAAATAGCATATTTAGCACTATTTAGAAAATTAATCCTAAATTTTAATATGTGCTTTTATTTTGAAGCCTGCGATATTCAGCTTCCATGTTTGACTGAACATTTTAATTTGAATGTATATGTAATTTTCCTTTATTGCACCTTTACAAACAGGAGAATTAATATAAAAATAACAGTGCTATTGCAAAAATCATTTAGCTGACACTGAATTTTCAAGTACAATCACCTTTGATTATTCTCAAGTGGAGCAACTCTGGTAAGTGTATAACTGACTACAGTTACTACTCACTCAGCATATAACAGAAAAGTCAGGAGTACAGGTTGTATAAAACCCAGTCTCTGAAGAGGTTATGAGTATACACTTCAAGTTATATGATAATATTAGACACTATGTGATTAAATACATCATGAATGGTACAGATAATAAATGCCTCGAGTTTCAAGAGGAAACACATTAATGTCAGGTGGAGTAGCTAAAACCGGCCTAGAGATGTGGTATTAAGGATTTTTTCTATGGAAAGGTAGACTAAGATGAAGAATGAAAGAAAAAAGATCTGGAAATGAAAATGAGTATCACAAGTTCCTAAATATGGAGAGGAAGCCAAATTGGATAAAATGAAGAATTGACAGTGGAAAGAAGAGAGATATAGTTAATGGGGAATGGTTATCAAAAGTCTTACATGACAGTTTAAAGAAGTTTATATTAACACTAAAGGACACAGAAGTATTTGAACAAAGGAACACAAGTTTATTTAAACTGGAGTCTTCTGACAGTCCACCAAATGTATTAAAGCAATGTGAGACAGGAAGTGAGAGGACCAGGTGGGAGACTAAGAAATATTTAACTACTAAACATGGGTGGTAGCAGTGAAAAGAGGAAAGCATGACATTGTGAAGAGAAATGATTTTAAAAATAGTGTGGGGCTTCCCTGGTGGCGCAGTGGTTGAGAGTCCGCCTGCCGATGCAGGGGACGCGGGTTCGTGCCCCGGTCCAGGAAGATCCCACATGCCGCGGAGCAGCTGGGCCCATGAGCCATGGCCGTTGAGCCTGCGTGTCTGGAGCCTGTGCTCCGCGGCGGGAGAGGCCACAACAGCGAGAGGCCCGCATACCGCAAAAAAAAAAAAAAAAAAGTGTGGACAAAGAACAACGTAGAGATTAAGTACAATTTAAACATATTTATTAAATATATTTAATACACTTAATGATGTTGACTGTCATTGTGGATAAAATTTGGGGCTTTTGCTATAGAAATCTTATATTCAAATCCTATTGCTTGAAATATATTGCCTTAGGTAAGTTATTTAACCATTGTAAGTCTGAATTTACTCATCTGTAAAACGGAGATGAGAACAGACCTAACTGTTGGGATGATGTGCAATATAATTTATATAATGTGTTTAGTTGTTTCCTACCTCATTATAAGCAATGGATAAAGACTAGATCCATAAGTTTTAAGGTCAGTCATTCCACAAAAATTTACAATGCCCAAGAAAGAAACTCCTATTCCCAAAATAGTCAGGAAATCAGCTGTAGTGGTTAAACCAAATATCCCAGTCATGTATATCATAAATGAATTGCCATTTTCCAACAAACAGAATTAAAAATGCATAGTACAATACTATAATTACACTTAATAAAATATATTCTTACATATCAAAAGCACTTGAGAATTTAACAAACATGTTTAAGTTTTGCAATGTCTGACTGTATCCAACTATTTATACTCAGTATTTTTTAACTTTTATGTTCCCTCATAATAAAGTGAAACAAATGAAACAACATTAAAGAAAAAAAAGGAGAAAGAAGTCTTTACACATTTTCTAACTCAGTGGAATAAAAGTTGTTGTTTGAGACAAGTGAATTTAATTTTGTTGTAACATTATTCATTGATTGATGTAAGTGCAAGATGTATAACAATTATATTATATGTAACTGCCCAATTTTTATGTGTACTTTTAAGAAAAATCTAAGCCTGTTAGATAGATCTTTAACATATCCAGCAAACATTTCTCCCTTTCTCTTCCTATCCTGTAGGAATATCATATCTTCCAATCAGTTCATCTTAAAGATCAGTAGGGAAAACCTTCCTCTTGCAAGTGAATCCTCTTGAATCGTATTCCAGACTGGATTACCTCAACAAACATAAGATTGTTTACTCAGTTCATTCAATCAACTCTACTGAGTGCACAAAAAGTCTTTGCTTTATAAATGGTTTTTATTTCTTCACAGTTCCTTCCTATGGGATTTGAGTGTCTTTTCTTTTTCTCGTCATGATGGAGAATACTTTATCATAGGAATCCAGGAGTTATTTCTCTATGTTAAATTCTTAAAGAAAGAATAAAGGTCTTCCTTTACCATGCTAGGATATAATGCAGCATTTATGGGCAGAGATCCTAGTGTCAGATACCCTGGATTCAAATCTTGATCCATCCACTTATTAACTTTGTGACCTCAGAAAAGTTAGTTAATTTCTCTATATCTCATTTTCTCATCTATGAAATAGTTGCAAAAACAGCACTTAGCTTGTAGAGGAATCTTGAGAATTAATTGAGTTACTATTTCTAAAGCACTTAGTATCTGGCCCATGGTAGGTGCTATGTAATGATTCCCTTAAACATGATATTATCCAAAATAAATAAAGTCAACTTTTCTTGGGGAAAAAAAAACATGATATTATCTAACTAAGTGATGTATCTTTACATTTTTGAAGCCTAAAACCTAAGAAATCGTACTATTTGGAGAATTATAGCTATCTAATACTTAGGCAAATATTTCATAATTTCACTATTTCTTAAATAAAACTGTATTACTTTTCATATGGATAAAATTTACTCTTTTCAACATTTTAGACTCTTTTCAAGGTTTAAAATATTCTGTCATTTAGTGAAAAAAATTTATAACACACAGTTGTATACACTTTTATCATACCTCTCTCAAATCATTTTTCCAAAGCCAAACACTAGGAGAGATTATGAAATGTTTAAGGCGTTAGTGATTACAGAGATGATTCTTTTTTTTTTCCTGTAATTCAATTTTTCTTTTTTTTTTTTTTTTTTTTTGCGGTATGCGGGCCTCTCACTGTTGTGGCCTCTCCCGTTGCGGAGCACAGGCTCCGGACGCACAGGCTCAGCGGCCATGGCTCACGGGCCCAGCTGCTCCGTGGCATGTAGGATCCTCCCGGACCGGGGCACGAACCCATGTCCCCTGCATCGGCAGGCGGCCTCTCAACCACTGCGCCCCCAGGGAAGCCCAAAGAGTTTTTTTTTAAAACAAATTTGTACAGAAAAAAAGAAAATCCCTGGATCACAATCTATGCCATACAGTCACCCTGTCCAGTATGCAGGAAGCCATGGGAGCCCAAGCAGAAGGAGCCTGGGATGGGCAGCTGTGCTCTGCAGAAGTAAAATCTCCTCATAGATGACATGTGGTGTGGAAAAACCTTTAGCTCCCTTTGTTCTCCAGGGTATCTTAGTACAAAACAGTACATTTTTAAACAGCACTCCTCTTTTACAAAGGGGGAGACAGAACTTTAGAAAGATAAAGCTCATTCCTCAGAATTACACATTGGGGTAGTAAGAGAGCTGGACTTAGAATTCAAGCCTTCCAAATCCCTAGTTTGCCATTTTTCCTCCACAACACAATCATTCCTTAGATCTCTACCCCTTAAACATTTCACTAGCTTTTTCTGGACTTTAATCTCTTTCCTTCTCCTTGAAGTCTCATAATCAGAGCCACCTGTAGTATCCTGGAGCAGGGACACTATAGTTTTGTTCAAACTTGGGTACCATACTTTGTTTCGTGGCAACTTCTCCAGTCTTACAAACAATCTGTATAAATGTCAAATGTCTTATGAGGTCTCCTAACTTTGCCTCCAGCAGGCAAATCACTTTATTCCTATGGCTCCAACTCCAAAATAGATGTTAAATATGTCCCTCTCCACTGCTAATACCCAAGTCCACATCACCATCATCTTTTGCTTGAGTTACTCCAATGACTCAACTTTTGCACGCACCACCTTACAACATAGTTTTGATCAGAGTGATCTTTAAAAAGCTAGGTCAGCATTTAAAAGCAGAGACTCTAAAGTATCTTTACTGCTTAACTTCTCTAATTGCTAGAATTATATTTTTAATAAAATCAAATTCCTTACAGAGCCTAAAGGGTGGTTGTGTAAGATCTGGCCCCTCCTACCCTTTTCAGTCCCTGTCTCCACCCTCATTTTTTTCCAGTCATACTAGCCTTGTTGCTTCTTCTGGAATGCGCCAAAGATATCTGTGCTTCAGGCCTGATCCTCTAACCAGTCTCTCTCTTACCACATGTTCTTATTTTCTTCATAATATTACTACAATTTGAATTTATTTTGCTCATTTATTAGTTTAATTTTTATTGCTATTATTGAGAGTAGGAAACATCATTCTTATTTATGACTTATCCCTTGCGCCTAGAATAGAACTCGGCAATAGGAGTTTACTCAAGTATTTGTTGAATGAGGAACTATGACTCTTATGGTCAATATATGTTCAACTATCTTTCAGCTCAATTATCAGTAAATTGTTATCACTATTCACTATAGAAGATATGTTCCTTAATATTCATTCTCCAATATACCCTCAAGATGCCCCTACTAGAGCTTGGACCTCAAACTTCTTCAGAGTTTTCCCAATTTCAACAGTTCTCTCTTAGTTCTATACCAAACATGATCTTTGTTCATAGAAAGAGAGACTATTTTTTGAATATTATAAAGGAATTTCTAGCATAAAGAGTATATAACAGTTCTATCTGAGGGGAAACATTCATTTATGTCTCTAGCCTTTCAGTTATTTTCCTTACTTCATAAAATGCAATTTTCTCTATTACTCTGTCATCTCCTTGAAGCTTTATCTTTTGCTCATGTGGAACCCTCAGATGTAAAAGCAACAACGTCAGCATGTTTGGTTATGTGTGTATGCATTAGAGTGCCTAGTTAGAGTACCTTGGCAACAATGAGCAATCAAAAATTATGAGCTAGTGATGAAGATTCTAGTCCTTATGTGCCTATGTGCCAGCATTAATTCAGGCAGTGAGGAATTTATGTCTTCACTGGGTATCAGTTATTGGGAAATGTAAGAGCTATGTGTTGCTGCTTATAACAGCACTTTCTTAATTAAGATTGGAAGCCAGATTTAACTCTCCTCAATATGTATTATTGCCTTACAGATGAGAACACTGAGGCAGTGCAGTATGATGAAGGATGCAAGCAGTTTAATTACAATATCCTAGTGTTATATAGAGAAGATAAATCTGTTCCTTTAGAAAAAAAAGGTTATTAATCTACTAAAGAGAACTTAATATTCGCTTGCTGGGGGTTTTCCTTTCAAGTATATTACCTAATTAAATAATAATATTTTTAACATGTTTACTTTTCTTTAATAATAAATCATGCCCCACTGGTTGTACATTTTATTTTCTCTAGAGGATAAGCTAATGTAAATCAGGTAACTTACATAAATTTTAGAGAGGATAAGAGTATCCCAATTAAGGATTCAACTTTTGTAAAAAGTATTAATAGATTTTAGGCTTCAGGTAACTTTCAATTTTCCTATATTGACTGTAAGTATGAAAAAGAATCTAAATATTTAATAAAATATTTAATACTGAAGAAATAAACAAGACCAATGCTAATAAAAAGATACCCCAAGACAATTTTTCAGTGTTGTCAGATTTATAGATGTATTTATTGAGTAAACTACTTCAGTGATTTAAGAGACTTTAGAAAAACTGACAAGGGTTACTGCTTGATAATTTATTGGAGGAAACGAAATTTTCATTTACCAAATTCCATAAAATACATCTTGATATCTTAGATACACTCAAGTTGAAATGCAGTACAATTGTCCAACTGATAAATTAGCTTTTGTTTGCTTGGTGATTGAAAACTAGCTAAAATCCACAAACTGAGCAATCAGAAATTAGAGGTTTTCTCTACTTCCTAAGATGCAATTTGATTATAATTCATGTGTAATTTCTGAACCAAAGTACCTTAGGCCTTTTTCAAAATGTTTCCAACTTAAACCAGCCACTATACTTCAGCCTAATTAAAAATAAACTGCACAGAACTGTCAGATTTTCACGTCTGCCCTATCTCTGCCTCTGGCATGCAATCAAAGCTATGTCCACACTAGCCTTGTATTCGATATTGATGAATATACCTATTTCAACCTTTGGATCACAGGCTCCTGAAGTGCAAAGAGTATGCCATATTCATCTTTGTATCCTCTTACACCTAACACAGGGCCTCCTACATGGTCTGCTGAGCACTGATATGCTTTCAGTAAATAGCTACTAAATTAAATTGGATGCGAGGACTGAAAAATTATACTAATGATCTGGGTAATTGAGACA
The DNA here is from genome assembly GCF_003676395.1 of Aethalodelphis obliquidens. Lineage (NCBI taxonomy): Eukaryota > Metazoa > Chordata > Mammalia > Artiodactyla > Delphinidae > Aethalodelphis > Aethalodelphis obliquidens. The sequence goes on along the minus strand of NW_020837945.1, from coordinate 44,984,569 downwards.
GTCAGTGTGTAACTAGGCAGTACAGGTAAAAATGCTGAGTGTGCATGTTTGCATTGCTAGAGGACACACAGGTATAGAGGCTGCCAGATTGAAAGCACCATAGGACAGAAATTTATAACCTACTGAGCATATAACGTGTACCAGGCATGTGGTGAAACATCATACATGCCCCATTTCAGTCAATCAATCACAGATAGAGAGGATTTATCTCATTAAAATATACATGAGAAGCCTGAGGCAATATGGTGCTATGGTTAAGACCTCATGGATTCTGCTTACAGTTTGATTCCTGGTTTTGCCAATTAAAATCTCTCTGTAGCATGGACTCAGGTAGGAGACTAGAGGGCAACTGGGACATATTTCTCAAAATGTAAAACACAATATTTTTTGACATTGCTATCAAATTTCTATTAAGGAATTCCTCTTATACTTGAGTGAGCACCTGGTATTGAGACCCTTCACAGTCTGGTCCTGGGAAGGCTTCGTAACTTCTTACCTACTGTCAATCAACACAGCCACCCTAAACTACTTTTTTTCCCCCAAACATACTCTGTATTCTCCAGAGCCTTTGTAAATGCTGCTCCTTAGCCTAGAATACCCTTATTTGAGGTTGAGCTCATATCATAGTTTCTAAATGAGACTGAGATTTTTCTACACATAGCACAGCTTGGTGTAGAAAAGTACACTTGCTGGCCAGCTTGGGAGATCAGCTTGGTGCTTTGTGACCACCTAGAGGGGTGGGACAGGGAGGGTGGGAGGGAGATGCAAGAGGGAGGAGATATGGGAACATATGTATATGTATAGCTGATTCACTTTGTTATAAAGCAGAAATTAACACACCATTGTAAAGCAATTATACTCCAATAAAGATGTTAAAAAAAAAGGCAAATGCTTGCTGCCATTGTTCTCCATGATTTGTGTTTATATCAATAAAGCTCTTTATTAAAGTTAACTTGTGGTCATCTCCAGCCCCTTGCACTAGCTAATGAATTCATTGAGGTCAGAGACAATGATCAGGTTCATATTTATATTCTTACATTTTAAAATATGTATCAATATCTGAAATTAAACATTACTTGTTTGAAGAAGTCATATAATTCCACAGACGTTAAGTCTGACAAAGGTGGCAAAGCCAGGATTAGAACTCGGATTGTCTTGCTCTGAATCCAATCTTCTCACAGGTAGTTCTCAACCTGCAGAGGCAGATTAGAATCACCTAAGGAACTCTGAAAACGACTGATGCCCTGGTCACACCCCAGGCCAATTAAATCAGAATCCTGGTGGTGGTGGTGGATGGGGTGTCTCCCCAATGTTCCCAAGGCTCTTCTAATGTACAGCCAGGCTGACAAGTGCCATGACATGAGATGTGTGCTCCCCATAAACCCATCTCTACATTTACGAATGCCAGTAAGAACGACAGCATCTAGATAACTGCCTTGCTTAGTTTCACCACCCCCACTCATGTCCCACTCTATGCAAAAGCAGCCATAGCCTTCAGTCATGGCTCAAGGATTTAACAATAATCAAAAAAAAATCAAATTCATTATTGCACTATTCTTTTCAGACAAGATGCTTGTCACGGGCTAAGGTGAAAGGAGCTGGGAGAACTCTCTTCTCTAACTTTCTCCTTGTCTCATATCTGCCTGTACCAACAATCCTGGTACCTCAAAGGCTGTGGGTGTTCTGCTTGGCCAGTGAACTCTGCTCAACTGTAATTAAGCAAACACCTTCAGGAAGCAAGAGCAGTACACTTGCCTGGCCAGCTGGAGAGAGAGCAGCAGTGAGAGCAGGCTGAATAAATGCCTGACCCTTCTGAATCACAGTCACCATTCAAGTGGGATAAAATTACATATATATATATATATATATATATACATACCAATTTTCAAGCCAGTGAAAACTATCTTGTTTCCCTAATTTTGATTTCACTCCTATAAAACATGTTCAGATACTGTCACTTTCAATGTTAAGTATTTGCTTTAATGATTTTTTCATCATAAATAGCTTTGTCATTTCAAGAATTTCATGGGGCAAAGAAAATAAATAATGGTAAAAAAATCTCCATTCTATTAACTTTGCTTTTTATCCTTATGTAAACTTTGGTTTTGGTTCCTTCAGCCACATGAATCTCTCAAGAATTAAATGGGCCACAGCAAAGTGCTTACTAGTTTAACCCTATCCCCTTAGGTCTTCTTACATTGCTGCTGAGCAATCCAGAGTGCTATTTATGTCATATCCTGTGCAGACTTGGCAAAAGCAGAGCCAGGGCTAGGGAGTTCAGTAGTTATTGGGGTAGAATTCAGAAGCTGGAAGTTGGCATAGCAAGCAGATGAGAGCTAGCAGCTAAGCTGAATCCAGAATCAAAGGTATGTCAGATATAAATGATAGCACCAGTGGAATTTAAACAGTCACAGACAGATCTTCCTTTTGGTATGATTCCCTACAGCTTCAGCAATGTTTTCAGAAACTAGGATACCTTAAAGGTGCCTTAGCTGAAGAGTTCCTTTGTTTCCCTTTGGACTGCAATCAAATCCTTTAAAACTGTTTTAGAAAGCTGAATAAAGAATAAAGAAGGCAACGATAGTATCTTAATGTGGGTTCCTTGAGGTACTGACTCTGAAACAAGAATTCAGTAAAAATTGTTTATTTGGAAAGGGAAGGAGGTCTGATGTAATATGGGGAAAAATGAAATAAGAGGTGAAGGCAGCACATAAAGATGTTTTAAGCCAGACACCAACCTGGGTGACTGGAGTTTCATCCAGCTGGGGAAACCATGAAGGCCAGAATAGCACACACACCTCAAAATTATCCCTCCTAAGGAGAGTGGGGAAAGTTGGGGTATTAATATACCAATTTTCATCAGTCATTCATTGAGGCCTGCTCCTGGGCACATTAATTCCCCACAAAGTAAAATCTAGCCTCAAGGGGCCAGTGGATTCTAAAGTGGTAAAAGAGAAAAGACTGGGACAATATAGCATCTGCTATAAGTATAGATTTGGCTGTTGTATACTGTTCCTTTCAGAATTGTATTTTGTCCTCACTTAGACTCTAGGGATATTCAAATTACTCAAACCCTCATAGGCAGTATCTACTGACCATGCCCATTACCTCTCCCAAGTATCAGCTTCTAGGTAGCTCTTGGGTCAACTTATGAGGGATTCTCGTACATCTATTCAGGTGTAATCAGGTCCTCATCCATTACACATACACTGTCACCAACAGTGAAGGAAGCTCTGCTAGAATGTGAAACCCTGAACTCTCAGAATAGCACATGAAATTTTCAGCAAATTCACTAGTATCTTTAAAATATTGGAGAGTTTTTGTACTGTAAGAGTAAAAATGGTTTATTTGATAGAAGCTAAAGTTTCTGAACTAAGTAGAGACCACACAATGGCCTAAAATTTGAAATGGAGAAAAATGGACCTATGATAGTTCGGAGCTTCTCTTGGTTGGAACTATAATAACTTCCAATCTCCAAATTGGAGAGGATATATAGGCTAAAAGTTAAGGACCTGTGATGAAAAGTAGGGAGAGAGATATAGAACATTTCTGAGGCTACATTCATCCTTCTAAAGAGATAGAATTCTATTCTACCTCATCTTACCCATTTCTGGCCTAAATCATGACATGGAAATGCTCAAAGCATTAAAAAAGCATTATAATTTTGTTTGGAGAAAATGACTTAAAAAACTACAGTAGGGGCTTCCCTGGTGGCACAGTTGTTGAGAGTCCGCCTGCCGATGCAGGGGACACGGGTTCGTGCCCTGGTCTGGGAAGATCCCACATGCCGCGGAGCGGCTGGGCCTGTGAGCCATGGCCGCTGAGCCTGTGCGTCCGGAACCTGTGCTCCGCAACGGGAGAGGCCACAACAGTGAGAGGCCCGCGTACCGCAAAAAAAAAAAAAAAAAAAAAAACAAAAAAACTACAGTAGGATTGTTTTTAATCTCACTGCTCCGCTGTCCTACATAAGTAACAATAATATTATTTTAGGCAACAACACTCGACCTGACCTAAATTTCCTAGGACCTGCTTGATTCTGCATTCTGAAAGCATGTTTTTGTTTCCTAAGGTGTAGTTCTTAAACAATTTAAAACAAGTATTTAAAAAGCACTTTGTGATACTGATGATCTTCAGTCATACCTGTTGGCACATCTCATACCACAGTGTCCATAAAGTCTGAAAACATAGATAATATTATTTATTTTTTACAGATAGAAGCTGTCCTTGATGGTGTTATATTTACATGTCTCCAGACTTTATAGACATCCTGTAGAACACTTTCCAGCATCATACTCAGCAAAATAGAATTGTAATAATGTCATGGTAGCAGGTAACTTCACCATGAAGTTTGTTTTCTTCCCCACAATAGTGTTCTTAAGAGTTATCCATGCTGATTTATGCAAATGTAGTTTATTCATTGCAAGTGATGTTTTGCATTCCATTATATGAAAATACTATAGTTTATCCATTTCAATATTGCTGGTTTCTATATTGCTGGTTCTGTATTGCTTTATTTCTATGTTAAGTTGCTTAAAACGATTTGTTTTTAAAAATAATGCCATGATGTAAACCTCTTTGCACATGCTATATCAGGTACACATCTAGGAGAATTTTTCTGGAAAAATGTGGAATTTCTGGATCATAGATTATATATTCTTCAGCTTTACTAGATGTTACCAAATTTTTCTCTAAAGTGATTAAATCAATTTATAGTTTCAACAGCAGTGAATGACAGTTCCTATTTTCCTATGTCTTCAAACATACTTGGCATAATCAACATTCTGGATTTTTTTCCAATCAGATGTGTGCAAAATGGTATCTCTCTCTTAATTTGCATTCTCTTGATATCTGGGGAGAGTGTAGATGATTGTGCAATTATTTCTAATCATTTACTGCCCATAAGAGGACTATAAGAGGATTGTACCTCCCCACCCTATCTACCCATTGACATTAGTCTTGATCCTGTGTCTTGCCAATATACTGAGGACAGAAAACATACGCCATTTCTAAGAAGAAGTTTCAAGAGCTGTCACCTCATTCTACAATTTCTCTTTTCCCTCTGCCTCACAACAACAAATCTTAGAAAAGGGCTGAACCTTCAACTTATGTTACAGAATGAAGAAGAAGCACAAGACTAAGTTCCACAGCTAACATATAATGTAAACAAGAGGTAAAACTACGTTGTTTTAAGCCACCACTGAGATTTTGGGTCATTTGTTATCACAATAAAATCTAGTTGAGGTAGAAGACTTATTACATAAATTGGCTATGAAAATACAGCATTGCCATAAAAAACAACAACAAGAAAACCCTAAAATATATGATATTATCTCCTAGGCCAGGTTAGAGAACAGTTGTTGAGCTAGAAAGATGGCAATCCATATTATGCAGTGGTGAAACACTGGGTAAATTGATAACCAAAACAGCTTGTGGTTTAAGATAAAAAGACTGGGAAATTGAATGTTATTACTGTGTTGAATGCTATTGGCCATATTCGACAAAGTTACAAGAAGAGATGAGCTCATGCACACACACACACACACACACACACACACACACACACAAACGGCTTTTTTGCAAAGAGAAATGGAAGTGAATACAGATATCCTCAAGACTGAGGTCTTGTAGGATTAAAGGAATCGACTGTTTCTCATCTCCACTCATGGAGAAATGTTTTGAGGGCAAAGGCTGATATACTAACTCAAGGGCTAGCTAGGCTACCACAAGCTTTATTAAAACTTTTGAATTGATTAATTTGGCAGCCAGTAAATCTTTTTAGTTGGATTTACATAATAAAGGCATGGCTCTCCCTGATTTAAAAAGAAAAGAAAAGCCTGATAAGGTCTAGATACTGGTAATTAAGTTGAGAGAAAGGTGTTATCTCAACAAGATTTATGAGTTAGCACATGGAGCAGATTAGAGTTAAGGGATTAAAAAGACAACGAAGTTTTTGAAAGTTGTGAGCTGTACATGAAAGCTATTAGTCTGGATCAAAAGAGTTAAAAACTTAAAGACAACCATTGGACCCAAAATTACATAGATAGGAAACAGGCTGAGAGGTCTGCTTAGCTCCTGAGGAAGGCATATTTTTAAACACCTGCTTTCGGGTGGCTAAGGAATATCTTGGAAAAGGAAAACCCCCCCAGAGGGTGAAACCATGGGCCATGGAAACAGTAGACTGGGAAGTTATTTCCAGGGTATAGAACCTAAGAAGCAAAGACAGTCCCATAATTTTGAAAACATACCACATGGTATTAATTGCCATTGCTTGCTTTAAAATAAACCATGATAATTTCTTCTTTTTTTTTCCTCCCTTAAGAATGATACTCTTAATCTCAGGATATTAAAAAAATATTAGGGGTGGTTTGTAAAATAAAATACCATGGCAAAGGCATATTTCTATATTCTAAAATAATGAGACAGAAAATTACTTCAGGTATATATTTTTATAATTCTATCTATAAAACTATTGACCTACATAACATATTATTTCTCTAATGATACTTTTAAAAATCTTCAAACAGTGAGGCCATTATATTATTTTGAGAAAAACAGTTGATTCAATTTAAACTGGAACATGGAAGTGAGAAAATCCTGTTACTAAACTGCTGCTGAAAGCATGTCAGCTGCTATAGAATCTATTGATCACCTTGGACATTGATTGGTTAATTTAATGAAAAAGGAAGGTTTGGAGTCTGAACAAATTTGCAATACTGACATGACAGAATCTTACCTGAAGTTATGGCCAGGCAAACACACAAGTCCATGTGCGCGCACACACACACACACATACACCATATACACAATAAAAACTGTCAATAATGACTAACATCTTTAATACTATAAAGTGAGGCCATTACTTTAAATTTAATTAAAGAAGATAAAAGATATTGACAAAATAAAATCCTATCTAGAATAACTTACATATTTTTACACGAATTTTATAGAATATTATTAACTTCTGTGATATTCCCTGACTTTAGCCTCAAAATGAGTATCTAAAAGATGCTGACTTAGGGTTATGAGACTATTCTAACTCATAAAATACAGTCAGCATACAAAATACAGCTGGAAAATAGCATAATTTTGTGTAATCTCATTTCTGTCTAATCTATTACAATGCTCGAATTGTAGAAGTCATACTAATAACTGATGTTGACTTTTATTCCTGTTCTACATATTCAGAAATGCTCTACAGCCATTAACTCATCACTCTTCACAGCATTCAAAGGAAATAGTAAATAAAAATAACTATATTTATAGATAAGTGAAATAATTAAAGTAAATTTTATGGTTGTAATACAAAGGAGATTCATGTTTACTGCAGAAAATGTATAGATAAGCAATAAACTGTCCTCAGACTAGAGAAAACATCTGCTAGTATATGATATATATCCCTGAAATGTTTTTTCTATGGATATACAATTTTATTCGTGAATATATGTGTGCGTTTGTACATATACATGTATATATATACACATATGTATATACACACATACTATACATATGGGTATGTGTGTATATACATATATACACACTCTATTAAAAATAATTATTTTCATTTAACAAAATATGAACATCTTTCCGGGTTCTTAAGTAGGTTTCTACATAATCATTTTAATAATTGCATAGCGTTTTAAATATATGATGTATAGTAATTTAATTAGCTATATTGTATTGTCTTACAGTTTTAACAAAAATAAATAATTTTGTTGGACAACAGCTAATGTTGATTCAGGATTATTTTCTCAGGATAAATTCCTAATGGGACTATTGAGTAATAGTAAGCAATTATATTGCTTTTCAAAATATTGCTAAATTGCTAGCAGAATGGTGTTACCGATTCTAATAGTTTTATATGAAAGGAATGATTTTCTTGCTGCTTACTATCCTTAAGTATTAATATTTTCATATTACTTAATAATTTATCAAAGTTGTATATCATTGTTTTAATTTGTGTTTAATTGATTTCTTGTGATAATCAATATTTTTCCAAGTTATGGAATTGGATTTATTTATTTATTTAACTTTATTGAAGTACAGTTGAAAACAATGTTGTGTTAGTTTCTGGTATACAGCAAAGTGATTCAGTTATATATATATATATTTTTTTTCATATTCCTTCCCATTATAATTTATTACAGGATATTGAATATAGTTCCCTGTGCTATACAGTAGGACCTTGTTGTTTATCCATTCTACATATAGTAGTTTGTATCTGCTAATCCCAAACTCCTAATTTATCCCTCCCCCACCCCCTTTCCCCTTAGGTAACCATAAGTTTGTTCTCTATGTCTGTGAGTCTATTTCTGTTTCGTAAATGAGTTCATTTGTGTCATATTTTAGATTCCACACATAAGTGGTATCATATGATTTGTCTTTGTCTGACTTTACTACACTTAATATGATAATCTCTAGGTCCATCCATGCTACTGCAAATGGCACTATTTCATTTTTTTTTAGGAGTTTGGGATTAACATATACACACTACTATATAGAAAGTAGGTAAACAACAAGGACCTACTGTATTTCACAGGGAACTATACTGAATACCTTGTAATAACCTACAATGGAAAAGAATCAGAAAGAATATACATAACAATTGACCTAAGAAAACATTGCTATGATTTATGTCAGAGAATTTTTGCCTATGTTCTCTTCTAGGAGTTTTATGGTACCATGTCTTAAATTTAAGTCTTTAAGCCATTTTGAATTTATCTTTGTGTATGGTGTGAGGGTGTGTTCTAATTTCACTGATTTACATGCAGCTGTCCAGCTTTCCCAACACCACTTGCTGAACAGACTGTCTTTTCTCCATTGTATATTCTTGCCTTCTCTGTTGAAGATTAATTGACCATAGGTGTGTGGGTTTATTTCCTGCCTCTCCAATCTGTTCCATTGATCCATATGTCTGTTTTTGTGCCAATACCATGCTGTTTTGATTACTGTAGCTTTGTAGATTGTCTGATGTCTGGCAGGGTTATGCCTCCAGTATTGTTCTTTTTCCTTAGGATTGCTTTGGCAATTCTTGGTCTTTTATGGTTCCATATAAATTTTAGGTTTATTTGTTCTAGTTCTATGAAAAATGTCATGGATAATTTGATAGGGATCACATTAAAGCTGTAGATTGCCATTTTAACAATGTTAATTCTTCCAATCCAAAAGCATTGAATATATTTCCATTTCTTTGAATTATCTTCAGTTTCCTTTATCAATGTGTTATAGTTCCCAGCATATAAATCTTTCACCTCCTTGATCAGGTTTATGGAATTGGATTTAATTTTTATTTAAACCTGAGTCAGAGAGAGCAATGGTTTTTGGAAACATTGACTTTGCTTGGTTACGCCTTCTCATCTGAAAATGGGGATAACATACTACTCTGGTCACATGTGAAATTTAAAGAGGTATATGTGAAAACCCTTTATGAATTTTGAGTGCAAAGTGCTACTAAATAAAATTAAGCTAACCAATTAAATGAAATGAACACTATCACTTTCTGTTGAGCCTTAAAAATAAGCATTTTCAAATAACATTGAAAATAATGTAAACCCCAAATGAAAAACATAAAATAGGTTTAAAATATACATATACTTCCCTCATAAGAAACAAAGGGGAAAATTAGCCATGTTTAAACATTTTTATTATAAATTTTCATCTTTATTTCCTCTGGCTATAGGGTCCCAGGCAGCCACTCACTTTTCAGCAAATCAAAGGCTGTAGCCTTATGTTTATCATTCACATAATTCATGCCTATTTATTTAAAAGAGAATGAATTATATCTACAGTCCTGTCTTTTACGTGGAAGTCACATTTTTTGAAAACATCAGTGAAGAAAATGCCAACTTTCAAAAAAGTACTTTCTTCTGGAAAAGACTTCCTGAAGCTACTTTCTTCTGCACAAAATCATCAGGGTTAGTTGAAACTAGACTGGTTTCTTGATGTTTCTGACAAGATTAAGGTGCTTTTAGCTCAACTTCATTAATTCCCCATAATGGCAAAGTGCTCCTTATGTCTCAGTAGAGAAATCATGATAAGCTAACAATAAAAAAAGTATAGCTTCTGAATAGCCAATTAGTAATAACCCATTTATAAAAACTGTCAATGCATGATTGACAATCCTGTGTATTTCTTAAATTTATTTCCAGTAATGTTCCTCTTTAGATAAGCAACTTTATAATGTAAAATTATAATGATACATTTGGGGAAGAAAGTCAATATTCTGAGGGAATTTCAGTGGGAAACAATTACTTGCCTCAGGACAATTTAAAATTGTTGCTTTATGAGAATATATTAGAAATATATGTATAAAATAACATATGTGTTATTTATATATAACATATGTTATATATAAATAACACATATATATGCATATATACACATATATATAACACACATATATATATAACACACACATATATATATATAGACACGTTATTTTATATATATATATAGACACATGTTATTTTAGTTGTCGGCAATCTAAGCCGAACTTGCAAAATGAAAGGAATAAACGTGATGTGCAATTTTTTACAAAACCACTGGGACATCTTATCCAGCCTCCAGAAGTGTGGGAGCCAGGGCACACCCTGGGAACTTTTAAGGCAGAGGTGTGTGGGCCTTTTCTCTGGGTTACGGCCACCAGCATGACTTATCTTCCACAACTTTTGGCTGTCACATTCATCCACTCCAAGTTTCAGTTTAGAGATGTGTTCTAATTGGTCCAGCTGTACCTGATCCTTAATGAATCACTATGTTCAGAGGTCAGGGTCAAAAGCACAGTCAAGCCTCTGTGGTGGCCACTGTGCATTGGAGCCATCCAAATAGAGGTGACACTCAAGAGAGAAAGCTTTAGTTAGCTTAAACAGATTTGACGTCCATGCCAAAAATCCAATTTCCCCATTCCCATCAAACACTGTGTGTCTACTACTGGTATTTCAAAATAAGTTTACCACATATTCTAATAGACTATTTTAGACAACTTCAAATTTAGAGATAGAATTTTAAAACAGCAATTATTGTACATGGTACTTGCATGATTTATTTTGCATACTAGGAATGCCTCCAACACAAAGGAAAGTAAAAGGCTTATAAAAGATACACATATTACATGTTTTCATTTAAATGCATTATATGTGAATTTGGCAGGATGGTTAATAATTACAAACCTACAAATTTAGAATAATAAACTTTTATTTTCACTTCTGTTTGAATTATAGACTATATTTAACTGAATAAGAAGTAGACTGATCATTTCATAATGATAAATATAAGAGGAAACTTGCTGGGAATACTTGCAGAATTGAGACAATAGCCAATGTTCTGTTTCCTGACACAATAGTAATTCAATTTGTTTTTCCAAAAATCATTCCACTCTGATATCCTGGTATATTGGGGTACTAGAATCCAAATTATCTGATTACAAGTCTAATCCTTCAATCACTACAATGCACTGGCCTCTTTGTTTGCTGTCCACAATGGATTTACTAGATATATATTTCATATTTTTCCACATTTGTCTGAAACTTAGGAAATTTTCTAGATGAACAGAAAAATCTACCAATACTTTAGCTCACTGTTATGGACTGAACTGTTTCTCCCCCAAATTCATGTTTTGAAGCCCTAACCCCCAGTATCTCAGAATGTAACTATATTTGGAAATAGGACCTTTAAAGAAATGATTAATTTAAAATGAGGTAGGCCCTAATCCATCTAATTGATGTCTTTATAAAGGGAGATTAAGAGAGATACAGAGAGACACCAGGGCTGCACAGAGAAAAGGCCAAGTGAAGACACACGGAAGAGAGAGCCATCTGCAAGCCAAGGAGAGAGGTCACAGAAGAAACCAAACCTGCATACACCTTGATCTCGGACTTCTAGCCTCCAGAACTGTGATTAGATAAATTTCTGTTGTATAAACCACCCAGTCTGTGCACTTTGTTATGGCAGCCTGACCAAACTAATATGCTAATGATTGTTTAAATACCTTGAAGATAATATTTTAAAACATTTAATATAAATCATATTTCTAGAATTTGCTAGCATGTCACTTTTGACATTTAAATTTTAATACATTTCAAAAGTAGTTTACTGCATTTTACATTTACATTTATTACAACTAGCAAGTTATTTAACTTCTCAAAATTTAAGTCTAGGTCTAGTAAAAACTTCTAAGATATTTCAAAACAAGCTCAATATATTTATACAGTATATGGCATGAGAAGTAACAGAAAATGACAAAATCTAGCAAGTTAGACTCAAAAATCATATCCTATGGAAATCTGTAGGCTTATGAAATAATTATGTTGTTGCTGATCATGAATCACTTTTCAGATAATCAGTTACCCAAGCTCAAAGTCATGAATAGCATGCTATTTGCTCAGTACAAATGTAAATGTTCTTGACTCCCTGAAACTACAACAGTTTGGTTGTACTATGTAACCAGTCATTTGAGCAATAGGGCAGTGGATTGATCATGCTATATTATTCAAAGGAAGCCAGTTGAGCTATTGACAGATAGTACAACAGTAAGTACATCTTTAAGTTTTAGAGCAATTCCTTTATTTTAGGACATTACACTTTTGGAATGCTATGATCAAAGCAGATGTATACAAATCTACAGAGATTCATATTCATGGCTAAGAAGCAATACTTAAAAATGAATCTAATTCAGTCCAATAGTTTGGAAGAAAACTATTCGGCATTGTGTTTAACGATATGACTGATTTTTATTTGCTTAAAGTTGTGTCTCAGCAATTCATGTTTCCTCCATATATAAGTACTAGTCAGGGAGTTTAGAATGAATAAGAATCACAGTGCAATTAGATCTGCTTAAGCTATCCGTTCCTGAAACAGTTGCAAGGACACGGGTTTCAGGATTCTGGACGAGAAAGTAAATAGCTTTCCAGCTGGTTTTCTTGCTCATTTATTCATTAATTCAACAATTATTAAGAGACTTCCCCGTGCCAAGAACTGTGCAAAGCTCCCCAGGATATACAAAATAGCTAAGATGTAGTTCCTACTCCTGCATATTTCACATTTCTTGTACCTTATATCCCATTTAGCTCACTACACACTCGGTCAAACCACTGTCTCACAGCAAACTTTAAAACCAGCAATTTATACGTGCTGTGTTCACACCAGCACCCACCTCCCTCTTAGTCCATTACAACCTGACTCCACTCCTACCATTTCAGGTTGCCAGTGAACAAGTCACCTGTTGCCTTTCTCAATTCTGCATCGCATTAGGCAATGTTGAAATGTGCTTCCTTCTTGATTTTCTGCTTTGATTTCTATAATATTACAGCTGTCTTGTTCTTCTATAAACACTCCTTAATTTTAATCTGTACTACCCACCAAGGTTTTCTCATGTCCGTGTCCTACATTCTTTTTCCTCCAGAGTTGCTTCTTGGTAATTTCCATGGTTTTGGCCTTTCAGATTACACAGCCCTGTTACAAATTATCTTCTAGCCATCTTACTTGATGGATATTTAAACTCATTATGTCCCAAACTGAACTGATCATTTTTCCTCCCTCATTAACTACGTGCCTGTCTAGCTAAATCTGTTCCTTCTCTAGTTTGCCATAGTTATAATAACAAGAGCTACCATTCTCACTGTGACTAATGCTTGGATCTTGGAGTTAGCTATGGTTCTAAATTCACCCACACATCATATCAAACCAGTTCAAAGACCTATTGGCTCTATTGTTATAATATCTTCTTCATGTCTGTCTTCCTTTCCATTCCTGTTTTTTCTACCTTCATTATCTCTTACTTCTTACAAACATGGCTGCCTGGATTCCTGGCCACCTTTTTCTCTCCCAGATTCTACGCACTGATAATCACTCTCCTACACATTAATCTTCCTAGGTATTGCTTCCATGATTGAAAAACAATCAAGCTTTACCTACTTCTCTCATCTTTCGTTCCTCGGATAGTAGATAATTTACCTCTGTGGCTTTGGAATGAATGTCTGCACTTAATTTTTTGACATTCATGCATTTATTCATGCAACAGATGTTTTTCAAATGTTAAAACATTTAACATTTTTTTTTGTCTCCATACCGCGTGAAATCAATGCCTTCTATCTCTTATAAACCTGCAGCTGGAACCAACTTCCTGTGTTCTAGTATCTTTTCCTCTACCTAAGACAGAATTCTTTCCTGGTTAGTTTCTATACCTAATAGTGAGTTTATTACTACTTTTTGCACTATTCTCAAGAAAATAAAAAGGGCTCTCAGGCCCTCGAATCAGCAATATGCAGAGTGCCTAGGTGTCATTCCTTGGAATTTATTTCTCTCACCTGCTTTCAGACCTGGTCCAATTTCTCCTACTCTCTTTTCAGCACAAACTTTTATGTTAGCAACTTTATGATTATAGCTTCACTTAGGGCTTATTTGTGCCGATTACACCTGAGGCGTTAAAGAAGCTTTATAAGAGTGGCCCCTCAGCCTACATAATTTGACTTTCTCGATTCAACTGTGAGTACAAAAGAAGTTGCATTAATGATAACTACTTTCACTTGTTCACTGCCTTCAGCAATAAAACTGTTCCCCTCCCCAGCTCCATCCCACATAGGCTCTCTCACTTATTTTGACTTTGCTGAGGGTATTCAGCAAGTGCTTACAAGGAACGCCTGCCTTCATTTTTCTTCAACCTTGGGTCTTTTACATCCTCCCCATTCATGTCTACACTCTGCGCTTTAGGTAAATACACATAGAGTTAAAATCTCTACAAACTTTACTTTTAGTAGGGGAAAGTCAATTCACTTATTCAAATTAAAGGTCTAAGGTGAGGTTAAATGAGGGAAAGCATGAAGATAAGAGAATTAATTAGAGATTAATTGAGATTAAGATAATTAAATGGTTGCATTTTATGAAGCGCTAGTGTCTAATATGTATCTGTGCACTTATATTAATTGGACACTGATCCTATACACCTGAAAATGAAATGGGAAGATGTGTCAGAGAATGAGTCTCTCAGAGAGGCCATAATAACCGTCTAAAGATGTATACAACGGAATCACATTATACATACAAGATACTAATGATATTTAAACTAGATGGGGAGGGGAAGAGAGGTAGGAAGAGAAAGTGAGGAAAGAAG
Source organism: Aethalodelphis obliquidens (assembly GCF_003676395.1). Taxonomy (NCBI): domain Eukaryota; kingdom Metazoa; phylum Chordata; class Mammalia; order Artiodactyla; family Delphinidae; genus Aethalodelphis; species Aethalodelphis obliquidens. Next base: position 44,969,466 of record NW_020837945.1, on the reverse strand, counting down.
AGAAGGCAGATTATGTAAACATTGAAGGTGATTCTACTAGCCAATGCACTAAATGAATGAGTATTCTAGTTTGAACATGAAATAGAAGAGAACCTGCTATTGCATCCGTGTGTCTCATTAGCTAAGCTACCACGTATCTCTCATACATCTAGCCTTAGAAAATGTAATTCCACACTGAATGTGATTTGAGCGCTTGAAGGTGTGCATATTTCACCCCATGTTGGCCACTAAACATCAGCAAACAACTTTATCTGGAGCTCAAATGAAGAAATAACAACCTGTTTCAATGCTGGAGGAAAACCTGAATGTAGGACATTTGTAGAGAGTGTAAAGCAGTATCCTATTTGGCACATAAATGCTGCTATATATAATATGCTGACACCAATGTAAGATGTCACCCCATGTACACTAGAGAAAAGGAGTGCTTTAGAATAAAGAACAGTGGAGTTAAAATTTTTGATTAAAAATGAAAAGGTAGGGCTTCCCTGGTGGCACAGTGGTTGAGAATCTGCCTACCAGTGCAGCGGACACGGGTTTGAGCCCTGATCTGGGAAGATCCCACATGTCAAGGAGCAACCAAGGCCAAGCTCCACAACTACTGAGCCTGCACTCTAGAGCCCACCAGCCACAACTACTGAAGCCCACACGCCACAACTACTGAAGCCCGGGCACCTAGAGCCCATGCTCTGTAACAAAAGAAGCCACCAAAATGAGAAGCCCGTGCACCGCAATGAAGAGTAGCCCCTGCTCAGCGCAACTAAAAAGAAAGCCTGCATGCAGCAATGAAGACCCAATGCAGCCAAAAATAAATAAATAAATAAATTTATAAAAAAAAAATATATAAAATATATTAAAAAAGAAAATGAAAAGGTAGGTGTCAGGATTTACAAACACAATATTTTGGGTCATAATAAAAATAATATAATATATATCTCATGATAGCTTTATATCAATTGATATTTCAAATTCCGTAGCAACACTACAAATAGAACTGATTATTTTATGGACAATGTCATCATGTGAAAAAGATGGCATTAATAGACTTGACTTTAAAAATAAAATCTAAATTGGATTTTCATGACTAAGTCCATCCAAAACGGAATTCTATTATAACCTCCAACTATTATTTAAATATTGCTATTTCTGAAATCAAGGAGAGAGGAAAAGTCTAAAATCTTAATTTGTGTAGTAATGAAATAAGTAATTAAAGCTTCACTGGATTGAAATTGATGCTATGGAACTAATAATGAAAGTTATGAGCTATGTCTTTCTTAAGGAGCCTTCTGGCCTCAATATATGATAGATTTTGAAACTTACTATCCATTAGAATTAATTATTAATGAATAATACTGTTGATTTTAAACAGATTATATACTAAAATGACTTGTATAAATTAGGCTGTTCAGGAAAAGCATCTTAATGAACACTATTCTTTAAAGTCTAATAACATAAAAAAGAACAAAAGTAGTCATTTATGACACCTTGTAACTTAAAGCAGAGAGAGTTAGCTGGCTAGCTTCATTATTAATATTCAGGGTTTTGAACTTCAAAATTAATGATATGTCTAAGTCAATTCTCTAGTTAATTTGGATAAATATTATTTTTAAATAAAATTTTTAAATCTGAATATCCATATCTCAAAGCATAGCAAATTTTTAAAGAAATTTAACTAAAATGAATGTATAGGGAGAATCCAAACATAAAAATTCAGAGTCTAAGTGAAACAGAATTCATAGAGGCTTCATTATTCATTCATATGAATGGTGCCTCTGGTAGATTATATTACTATTCTCCAAAATTCCCTGCCTTATCTTGTGACAAGATTATACATCTATGGCTTGGTGACCTGTGGTCATTTAAATTACTTTGTCCAAAAAAATATAAGCCAAAATTCCTATATTATTTCTGGGTGGAAGTCTTAGAGCCTGGGTGTGCTTCACTATGCTTTCTTCCCTTTCATTATAACTAGAAATTCATAATAGAAGATGTATATTCAGCCTAGGACCTGCATGAAGATGACATGCAGCAGAAGAGCAGCTGATCAGCAGTGGTCACATAACATGAACAAGAAAAAACAACTTTTTATGATAATCTGCTCTGATTTAGAGGCCATTTGTTATGTCAAAATTACAAAGGTATTATGGAGCCCATGGAATTATGCAGCCTGAACAACTGTGCATGGCAGCCCTAACACTGCGTTCTAATTCAATATTCTTCCAGTTATTCTTTAAAAACAATGATTCTAAAATATCTGCCAAATGTGAACAAATACGGATTTTTAGATTATGAGAAAACACTTTTAATTTGTATTCTAATTTGACTTGCCAAAACTAACGTGATAATGTACTCAGGATATAAAAGAAGACAGGCAGAGTTTGTCCACCCACAGAAACCAATATCCACCAGTTTGACTCTTTGATGAAAAGGAAAAAGATAATTAAATCACTATATGACTAATAACAAAAAAAAAAAGGAAAAAGAGTACATGCTTTTCTATTCTAACTACAAAGAGTGAAAGGATAGATGTTTTGTTAATTATCATATTTCTTTTTAATTATAAAGGTTTTTTAAAAGTAAAACTAATAGTTGAGAGTGTAATTGTTCAAGACTAAGAGCCACATCTAGTGTCCTTCATAGCAGCACTTATATATTTGCACATAACAACAGATGGTATTACTAAATGCTTGTTCCATTAAATTAACAACTTCCTTTGGGAGAGTAATTGCTTTCTATAACAAAACAATCACCCAAATTCAATATTAAAGAAACACAGAGGTCCTGTAGAAGACAAGCCTAATCTAAATAGAAGAGATAATTCCTCATATTTTCATAGGTGTGCAGAAATCTAGTCACGTGCTTGTCTTTTAAATCGAAACCAAGTGTATTTGTCAGACTGCCTTGCAAGCTTGCTTTGTATAGACAGACACTGCAATTTGTATTGAATAGTTAAAAATACACTTTCAAAGAAATCATTAATCACCAAAAGATAATACCATTTCAACTTCTGACATGAAGTTCTTTTACCTACTACTTTCTAGCTAATTTGTTTCATACAATGGTGCTCATTGATGCTAGTGAAAGCTTCGTTCCCTTCTGCAGAAAACTTAACTGGTAGAGTCATAATGATCCCAGGCGATAACAATCACTTTTAATCTTTTATACTTCAGTCCACACATTCCTCATTATCAGCCTCAGACATTTTCCATTCCTCCTTAAAAGCCAGCCAGACACTGTAAATTTATTTGCTCTGATTTCCATTGCCTGTTATCGTTATGAAACCTGTAACTCACCAAACACCTATATGAATGAATAAAATTTAAGAATTGCTTATTAAATACCCTGTAAGTTTAAAGCAATATGTATACCCTGCAGAGGGTATGTAATTGGGGAGAATTTATTAAAATATAATCTGATGTTGAAAATATAATACACTATAAATCCCTGAAGTAGAATTTAGGAAAATTCCTGCAAGATTTCAGAGGAATCTCTATGTTGTTGGGGAGTCAGGAGACATTTGAGGTGATCTTGGTGTATGGATGGTATCTCCAAGGAAGACATTATGGGTCAGGATTAAGAAAAGGACAGCCAGTAATAACAGCACAAGCAAAGAGATGAAAATACAAAAATAAAGACACTGTTTAACAATAAAATGGCCAGTTTTATCCTAACTCTGTACACGTAGGACAGCAGTTAACAAATATGTTTGAGGAAGTGGGCTGAGGCCATAATGTGGAGAATCCTACATGTTAAGCTGTGGATTTCACATTCAACTGAGCCGGCAGTGGTGAGAAAGATTATAGCTAAGAGTTCTGCTCTTGACAGATTAAACTGGCCTCAGAGGGAATTGGAGGCAGAAGTGATTAAAGAAAGGGAGATTCATTAAATAAAAGTTCCAGAAAGAGTTAACAGCACCCTTGAATAGGATGATGGTGGTAGCAGGAATAAAGATAGGTGAATGGCATCATGAAAGCAGAGCCAATAGAATCTGACAACTAATTGGTTGTGAGAGGAAAGTAGAGGTAGAGTTAATTACTTAATCATGAGGAAAAGACTGTCTCCCAAAATAGCATTTGACTGCCGGGAACCATAAACGTCATATGAATACAATATATCCTCAGATAACACCAAATAGTATTTCCAATTCTTAATTTTAAACAATATTTAAACCAAGCCTGTAATTGTTTTGTAATTATAAAGGAAACAATACCACTTAAAAAGTACAGAGTAGAAAAAAACAAGCAACACAAGAAAAGTAGTTTAAACTTACAGAAATCTAACAGTCTGCACAAAACATATAAAAAAGAAAACCATCCAAAATAATGATCAACAATGATAATATTTATATAGATTTCTTACATAATTTCTATTAATGTGTGTAGAATGACCCTGGTCAACGGTGTGACAGAATGTGGTTGATATAGACAGAACAGTAATTTATTGAAAGAATATTGGGTAACTCAGAGAATCTTTGGGAGAGCTAGAGAACTGGATTCAGAGTTACATCCAAAACCATGGCACTCTCTTCCAACTTTCCAACTAGATCTGGACACTAGATGCCTTAGTGTTAACCACCAGCTGAGTCAGTGGAATCTGCCAATAGAACTGCTGCTTCTGCTGTCTCTGGAAATCGGATACAGTTGCCATAGTTGCCACAACTTATCAGCAAAAAGAATAGTTCCGACTGGTGAATATTATTTTCAGAACCTACATCATGCCATGCCCTAGCTGAAAGGGAGCTTGAAAAGCAATAGTCAGGCATTTTCAACGTCCATATGGAAATGGGCTCTACCATATAAGAAGATGCCTCAGATGCTCGTAGGACCAAAAGAATGCTAGACAAAGTATTTAATAGACACATTTTAATGCTTAAAAAGAAGTGTATAAAGTTACGTTATTCTCATTAATGTGCTAAGCAGCAAAATTCAGATCGAATGGTAAATACTTTAACTAGTGCAAGCATATTTACTAGCTTACTAATATAAAAACAACTGTATGGGGGGATTTCAGTGATGTTTGGTCAAAAGAGACATTTGACTTGACATGTTATATATCAGTGTCAGGTCAAGGTTGTCTTGAAAATGAGGCATACTAGGCTAAAAAAATTTTAACAGAAACACGATAAATTTAGAAATAGGCGATTGGAATGTTAGAGTGAATACATTTAAGACCTACTCACCCATACTGGGAGGGTCTAGAAACACACCTTTCATCATGACCACAAGAAATAAATTTGTGGGGGGGAGATCCCCAACATCCTTTGAAACGTTCTGTGATCCCTCTGCTCTACAGACAAGCCGTACAGTGGATACTGCAGTCACCGGATTAGGAAATACAAATGCAATGGAAGTAACTGGATCTTGCCGTGGCAGGGGCCAAGGAGCCGCACTCAAATGCCAAGGCAAGGTGGGAGTAGTTACCATAATGAACAGCACCGTCAAAGCAGTAATTAGAACAGTGTGATTCCCACAGGCCTATGGTGTTGGCTAGTTTGATTATGGTGTTTACAGTAGGGAAACAGATAGGAAGCCCACTAAATTCTTATTTGATCTGCATAAGCAGAAAAGTTCTAGGTCAAAAGAACAAGAGTCTAGCCTGAACCATAAAAAGAGGCCCCTCAATCAATTCCTAGACATGAGCCAGTTTACAACCCAGAAGTCCTAGAATGAAGGGGCAGCCAGGGTCCACTGAGGAAGAACCTAGGTACACTGCCAACAATTTACATTATTACTCTTTCTCCCAGACTTTCTCAAAGGGGTCTACTGGCTTTTATTAGGATAAATGTGCAGTGGGGGAATGGAAATAATCAGACCATTGGGAATCTACTGGACAGTGGATATAATCTGACATTAATTCCAGGAGAAACAAAATGTCACTGTGGTTCATACATCAGAGTAGGGTCTTATGGAGGTCAGGAGATCGATGAAGTTTTAGCTCCGGTCCATCTCACTGTGGGCTCAGTGGGCACCCATACACATCCTGCGGATATCTCCCCAGTTCTGGAATGCATAATTGGAACAGATATATTCAGCAACTGGCAGAATCCCCGCAATTGTTCTCTGAGCTGTGGAGCAAAGGATATTATGCTGAGAAGCCACCATAATAAGCCACTAGAACTGCCTCTACCAAGGAAGATGACACTTTATCTCCTCTTCTGGGGAAGGGGTTTTATTGAGTATTCAGAGATTAAGTATAGTTTAAGGAAATGCGTGTAGGTGCCAGCTTCAAAAGAGGTGTACTTGTGATAGTTAATTTTATGTTTCAACCTGCCTGCGTTATGAGGTGCCAAGTCATCTGGCCAAATATTATTCTTGGTGTGCTTGTGAGGGTGTTTCTGGATGAGTTAAGATTTGAATCAATAAAATGAATACAGCAGATTGCCTTTTCTAATATGAGTAGGCCTCATCCAATTTACTGAAGATGTGAATAGAACAAAAAGGCTGACGAACAGGGAACTCCCCTTCCCTGGCTGCTTCAACTGGGGCACTGGTCTTTTCTAGCCTCAGACTCAGGCTGAAACACTGGCTCTTCTTGGGTCTTGAGCCTGGTGGTATTTGGACTGTAGTTTATACCACTGGCACTCTTGGTTCTCAGGCCTTTGAACTAAGACACCATACCATTGGCTGTCCTGTGTCTCTATCTCACCAACCGCAGATCTTGGGACTTCCCAGACCCATAAGCACATGAGCCTTTCCCTTATAATAAATTTCTCTGTATCTCTGTTTCTGTTTTTCCTCTGTCTCTTTCTCCATACACACACACACACACACACACACACACACATACACACATACACACATACATAAACACACACATACATCCTACTGGTTCTGTTTCTCTGGAGAACCCTAACACAGAAGGTATATTAAGCATGAATTTAGGAAACCCAGGAATTGAAAAGCATAGCTGAACATTTATGTATATTTCTCAAAAGAAATGTTATTTGAAGTGTACATGGACACTTTAAAGAAACTATACCAAAAGAAAGCAACAATCACAGAAACAACCTCTGGAAATTCACTCTATACCCATAGTGCTTAAAACAGACATTATTTGCAAGCAATAAAAGTTATAATTTCCCAACATTTGGAAACTTTAGTAAGAATGTATGTTATTCTATAAAGACTAATGTTCACTGTGATAATAAGACAAAATTTCTTATCTTCATGGTGATATGTTTGTGAAAATATAAACTTACACTGACTGAATAAGCTTTAATGAACCCTCTAAAACTTAATCTTTTCTCTATAAATTATAAGGTTACATCATGAATGCTGAGACGTTCAGATCCATTGCAACAGAGATATAACTTTTTATACTTCAAAAATAAGTTCTACTTTTCCTCAATAGGAAACTGCTCTTCTTAAACAAGAATAGTGATAACTCTCAAGGTTGCTCTGCTAAATATTAAGCACAGTTAGGAATTTTCTTACTAATTTGTTCATTTAACGTAAGCTCTTCACCTTTAACAAAAGAAGGTACATTTCAAAGGTATGTGAGAATAGGGCTGTATTTTTGTAATTAATTAATTTATTTATTTTTGGCTGTGTTAGGTTGTAATTGCTGCGTGCAGGCTTTCTCTAGTTGTGGTGAGCGGGGGCTACTCTTCATTGCAGTGCGTGGGCTTCTCATTGTGGTGACTTCTCTTGTTGCCGAGCACAGGCTCTAGGCACACAGGTTTCAGTGGTTGTGGCACACGGGCTCAGTAGTTGTGACGCATGGGCTTAGTTGCTCCGCGGCATGTGGGATCTTCCCAGACCAGGGCTTGAAACCATGTACCCTGCATTGGCAGGTGGATTCTTAACCACTGCACCACCAGGGAAGTCCCTAGGACTGTATTTTATTTAATCAATTAATTTATTTATTTATTTTAAATTTTTTTAAACATCTTTTTTGGAGTATAATTGCTTTACAATGGTATGTTAATTTCTGCTTTATAACAAAGTGAATCAGCTATACATATACATATATCCACATATCTCCTCCCTCTTGCGTCTCCCTCCCACCCTCCCTATCCCACCCCTCTAGGTGGTCACAAAGCACTGAGCTGATCTCCTTGTGCTATGTGGCTGCTTCCCACCAGCTATCTATTTTATATTTGGTAGTGTATATATGTCCATGCCACTCTCTCACTTCATCCCATCTTATCCTTCCCCCTCCCCGTGTCCTCAAGTCCATTCTCTATGTCTACATCTTTATTCCTGCCTAGGACTATATTTTAAAACATGAAATAGCAACATGGAAATGGACCTGCTTAACTCCTTACTCAAATAAAAAAGTACTAAATTGACATTTAAAAATGGGTAAGAGTAAAACAAGCAATGTTCTTAAATTGTAAGATGTGCAGATGATCTTTTCCCTATCAAAACTTAGAATATGAAGAATAAAGCATTTATGTTAATGCCAGAGTAACTAAAACTATATGGAAGCAAATTTATCTGTATATATGCAAATTTGCCTGCATACAAATGTATACGTGTAGTTTTAGCTATGACATACATTGGTTAATAACTAAATTTTATTAACATTTTCATTTCATTATACCTTGGATACTCAGTTCCAACATTCTCGACTTTACATTAATCAAGGTTGTTCTAAATTGAAGTCATTAGCTCTGTTAATCAAAGTACATAATAGTAGGCAATACATGATATGTTCATATCCATTTGCTTAATTAACATTAGTTTTGTTAAATTATATTTTGGGGGAGTTTTTGTTAAGTCTATTTATTTATATCTAAAGTGTTAAGAATTAATCTTCTATATGGAATCTGCTTTAGCAGTGGCCATTTACCCCACAAGTCCCCTTTCCTTCCAGTCTGATCTGATTTTTTTATCAAATTCATGTCCAATTAAAAGATGTCACTCCTGTCTTAACATTAATACTCCCTTGACTCTGATGAATATTATTTAAATTTCCAAGCTCATTTTCCTATTTCCATCCACAGAACTAATAAAATAACTTCACATTTGTATTACAGTATGTGGTAGGCAGAATAATGGCATCCCAAAGATGTTAATGCCCTAATTCTTGAAACCTGTCAGTATGTTACCTTACATGGTATAGGGACTTTGCAGGTATACTTAAGTCTACAGACCTTAAAATAAGGAGATTGTCCTGGATTATCCATTCATTTGGATGGGCCTAATATAATCACACGAGCTCTTGAAAGTAGAGAATTTTCCTGAATGGAAGCATAAGAGAGATGGAAATGGAAAAGGTGCAAGAGAATGGTGGCAAAAAGGGGCAGTCAGTAATCTTCCAAGCATAAGGAGGATTTGACATGCTGTTGCTGGCTCTGAGATGTGGGAACCTGTATGCAAGGACCTGAGAGTCCTCTATGAACTAAGGGGAGTTCCCACCTGACAGCAGGCAGGTTAATGGGACCTCAGTCCTACAACCACAGGAACTAGATTCTGCCTACAACCTGAATGAGCATTGAATCATTATAGTTCTTCCCAGAGCTTCCCAATAAGACCCAAGCCAGCCAACACACTGGTTTCAGCCTAATGAAATGAAGAGCAGAGAAACCAGCTGAATCAACCTGGACTTCTGATGTAAAAAGACTAGGGAATAAAAAATTTGTGTTGTTTTAAGCTGATAATTTTGTTATGGCAGCAAGAGAAAACTAATACACAGTATTACAGTATTTTTGTATTCAGCAATTCTCATATTTGTTATAAAGTTTATTTAATATAATTATTCAGGTATTTGGGAATGGCATTATTATGCACCCTTTTCAATGAGTAAAATGGGTCTCAGAGAAACCAAATGACTTCTGGAAGATTCTGTACAGCATACTGCAGAGGATCAGAGCCCCACCCAGGTCTTTTAGGTTCTGGTTTAAGGTCTTGCATTATAACAAAAAAAGAGAACCTGACAGTATTTTAAGTGCAGAGCAACATTAGAGTTGGACGTTTCTTTTCTTTCTCAATACTGCCTTTCTTGACATTTTTAAGGAATCTTTACTTAATGTTTACTTATTTTTAAGATAAGAAAAAATTTAACCTTCTAATTTTCGCTCAGTTATTATAAAAAGCTAACCATAATAGTAAAGCCTCAAAGTGTTGAAATTCCGAAGAAAATGTGTAGAACAATGCAGTACAACATAATACCTATTTCACTTACATCATAGATAGAATGAGATCGGTTTCCTTGTATTGCCATCAATTTACATATTCAAATGGGGTATAATAATGTGAATAAATTAAGTATATTTTAGTTCAATTGCCTGAACCTGTGGCATCTTTCATTGCACGTGATATCAGGACTTCATCTCTTGAACTGCTGATCTACATGGCACCCAATAGATTGTTCTTGAAGGTATAACCAGCCTCTCAACAATAGCAAAAGGTAGAGTGAGTTAAACGTTCATAAAATTTGATCACGTGGGTGTATAGTAACAGGCAATGTATTGCTGTAAATGTTATCGGTTTATTTTACAAGAAATAAGGGTACAAAATATACCTAGAAAAAGAAAATGAAAATAAAAACTTCATTTACTATTGTATAGGGAAAAAGATTGAACCTATTTTCCCAATATGTGATAATTTAGATGTAACACTGTTCTGATAGTTTCCATCAAAGCCTGAGTAAGTTTTTATGATATATTGGTATGTTTCACTTTAACTACAGCTTGATCAATTTAATGAAATAATGAATATCCTAAATTGAAAAATATTCCCTGTTCGAAATGTATATTGTTCTAAAAACAAAGAAATAAAATATCTGTAGGAGAATACAGCCATTATGCTTTTAATATTTTCACAACAAAATACTCCAATTACATTTCAGTCTTTTTATGTGTTTGCTAACTGAAGTAAATAAGTTTAAATCATGGTTTTATATAATTTTTCATTCTGTGTATAAGTTAATTTTATAAGTTCTATTAGAAGAAAAATCAACTATATAACTTTCTGAGACATCATATCAAAATTCACTAGGTTAAGTTTGCAAACATTTTTAGAGACTGTCAGTGTTCACCAGAAATGACCATATTGGAATTTCTGATGTGGCCAGAAGTAGAAGTTTAATTCTAATCATATGCAGCATGGCTTTCAGGACTGGAGTTGTTCTCATTGTTGGAAGAGTCCATACAATCTGATGAAATTCTACATGGCACAATTAAACAAAGTTTAGGTATAAATAAATATTACTAGCCTTTTATTAGATATCAATTCTTCCCAGGAATTTTAAGGAAAAATGTTCTTTAGGTAACTATTTTTTCCCCTTTGAACTTTATTACTAAGATTTGTATTCAACAAATACTCATCAGGTACCAATTATGCTTGAAAGTTGGGTCATATCTAGGTTACTTATTTAAAATGTTCATTTTATAGCCTTTTTGAAAGTGATTCATGTTGTGTTCACAAAACTTTTCAAAGGCACCACTTTGCTTTTATATTAACAATAGCCATTTTGAAAATACAAGGTTGAATGATGACAAGGAGTAATTTCATTGCACTGAGTGAAATGGAAAAAATGGATTATTTTATTTTTGTGGTTAACTATTCATGCAATCATAATTTGATTGTCCAGAATTATATTTCTGATCAGTCATTTAATTCCTGTCAAGCACTTTGAGGAAAAACTACAATACATGAAAGCTACATGTGGATTCTGATCTTATCAGAAATTACATGCATTCACTCTTTGTGGAGAAAAGTGTACACAATGGTTTTAAAGAGAGCTATCAAATTGGCAGGGTTGTATCTATACAATATATTAACTAAACTCAATCTTTCTCTTTGTATTCTAGAGCTCATTAGTTTAAAAAAAAATTTTTTTAACTAGGTAAATGACAGAGATGCCTCTCTGTTAACCTGCGCCTATTTTTCATAGAATGATCAATACGTGATAATTAGTGTTATTACTAGTACTGTCTCTAAACATCTTGGTAGCATCATGAAATACAAAGCAGGTGAAGTCATAATGGAAGAGAATTCATAGGAGACATTGAAGATAATGCTGCCCAAGCATGGTTTTTGGATCTGAATCCTAGTATGCCCTTCCCTCGTCTCACTTTGAGGAGAAAAAGGTATTGAGTCAGCTTCCCTTCTTATTGTCTTATTCCCTTCTTATTGCCCTCTTATTGTAGAGGGACAGAAATGGGCAATGAAGTAATTATACAGGTAGAAAAAAACTAATCATTAAAACTATTCTCCTGTTAACTTTAAGAAACCATTAGTTGTGAGGCCAAACAAAAGTAAAGGATAACAAGTATTGAGTAAATGCTGAATCACTAATCAAGGCAATATGAAAAGTCTAATTTTACATATTGGTTAACATACATAGTCTTTTTCTGTTTTTTTTTTTTTTTTTTTGCGGTACGCAGGCCTCTCACTGTTGTGGCCTCTCCTGTTGCAGAGCACAGGCTCCGGACATGCAGGCTCAGCGGCCATGGCTCATGGGCCCAGCTGCTCCGCGGCATGTGGGATCTTCCCGGATCGGGGCACGGACCCGTGTCCCCTGCATCGGCAGGAGGACTCTCAACGACTGCACCACCAGGGAAGCCCCATACACAGTCTTTTTAAAGTCAAAATCAGAGATAGCAACAATATTTCAATTTTGCTTCTCTATACATTTTAATGCTAGTCCTGTAATATTTTTGACTTTCTGTTCAAGTACTCAAAACTACTCATACAAAATATTTTATATATATTGTTCTTCAAGAATGAATTAATTAACACTAGCTTATGATATGGGGAAATGGCTTTACTGTAATCAATTATTTCACCTAATTCAATTTATTAAAAATGATAAAGAGATGGAGCTATTACAGTATTGAATTTTATCTTCACCTGCTAATATAAACTCTTATTATTTTTCTTCCCTAGTTGTAAAAATATTGGGAGAAATCACCGTAAACAATCCGTTAGTACAACTCTGCTTCTCTTGTCAAGGATTACACTTAGTGAAACACAACCCTTGTAAAGGAGTATAATCCCCAAATAAAACTTGATTCTTCATACCTTGTTTCTCAACCATTATGGCCATATAATCTTCAAGGTTACTTATATACCCAGGCAAGTTACTTAGTATTTCTAGATTTTAATTTCTCTTCCTTCATTACATATAGAAATAATAATAGACTCTACCTATTGGAGTTAATGTATGCAAAGCATTTAACATAATGTTTAACATAGCAAGGACTAAATAAATTGTATTTATTAATAATAAAAATACTAAAAGAGGGCTTCCCTCATGGCGCAGTGGTTGAGAGTCCGCCTGCCGATGCAGGGGACACGGGTTTGTGCCCTGGTCCAGGAAGATTCCACATGCCGTGGAGCGGCTGGGCCCATGAGCCATGGCCGCTGAGCCTGCGTCCAGAGCCTGTGCTCTGCAATGGGAGAGGCCACAACAGTGAGAGGCCCACGTACCGAAAAAAAAAAAAAAAAAAAAAAAAACTAAAAGATTCGATAATATAAAAGTATTTTATAATTGTATTATATGAACTTAATATAGATTAATAATTGATGTAATATAATAATACATTAATGTTAATTACAGACTATTAATATAAATTATAGTAATTTTAATAATGATGCCACTGAGCTATGTTTATTATATTGATTAAAATGGAACTAATTTGATTGTTTCATTTTTAGCATGACATCTTTCATGCAATGACTGTCTAGATTTACGTTTCAGGTCTTTATTACTTGTCAGGAACTTTGAAACGTCTCAGTAAGGCACATAATCTAATTACAATATTTATTCAGTTATTAAAAATAAGGCCATTTAGGTTGCTTCCATGTCTGCACAGGGAACTCTGTTCAATAACATGTAACAAGCTGAATGGGAAAAGAATTTGAAAAACAACAGATACATGTATGTGTATAACTGAATCATTTGGCTGTACACCTGAAACTAACACAACATTGTTAATCAACTATACTCTGAGATAAAATAAAAAGTTAAAAAAAAATAAGGCCAATAGACAGTGCTAAATTCAAACAAGCAGTCCTATGCTTGTGTGTGCTGGTACTCCTATGGCCAGGTCTGATGGAAGAAAATGAATCTATCAAATGCATTTGACTGGCAGATGATGACAGTTAAAGAAAATGTTTGACTTGGCTTGCGAGGCTTTGGGTGTTTCTCACATCTGTATTTAGCTTCTTAGTCATTTCAATTTTACTGAATACCTACTAAGCATGAGGCACTATAAGACATAAAAGGTAATATATTTCGTATTTCCTCAAGTAGCCATCATCTGGTATAAGATAAAGGAATGGATTTAATGAGTACAGTATAAAGGAGCGTCACATGAAAGGAGACAAACGAAAAGATCACTTCTAAGTGGACTTAAAAGGGAAACATTTATAAAGAAATTGTTATTAAAAAAGATTGTAGAGCACAGACTGGTTCTTAATAGGTGGAGATCAGAAGCACAGTATTTTAGGTATTGGGATGAACAAAAGCATAGAGTTAGAAAATAATAGGACCTATTGTGGGACTCAATCTTGGTTCCTAATGCATAGATTCTTTGAAGAGAATAGTGTAAAATAAGACAAGGAAGGTACATTAAGCCAATACCGAAGCATTCCAATTTAAAGCACTGCACTTGTCCTTGGGCTTATGGGGACCAGTTGTATGATTCTCTTGTCTATTATTTACCTTAGGTGCCTAAAAAGTAGGTAGTAAATGCTTTAAAATTTTTGATAAATGAATGATTTAGTGAATTAATTAAAGTTTGTACTTTAATAATAAGAAATGGGTAGCCATGACATTTGGGTCAAGAGTGGACATTAGAAAGAATGATCAGACAGTGTTAGATTATGATAATTAAAGGGGTTAGAAATTAAAGGGGGAGAAAGTAAAAGGAAACACATTTTATGAACGAGGGAAGAGGAAGTGAGTGTCAACAACTATGAAGGGGCTGAGATTTATCCTAGTTGCAAGCTTACATATTAGGCTGCCACAGTTTCATGGATGCTGGCAGAGGACAAGATCAGAGACAAAGGACTTTATTACTCACAGGTAAAAAGGTTACCAGATATCAGCATTTGTGTTGGTTCCTCAAGCCTCAATTCCCACAGACAGGTGACACATTCATACTCAGTGGGCTACATTACTGGAGAGGAAACTGAACCCTTGTATAAGGCAGTAAGGTAACCAAAACTTTGTCCCAGAGAGAGACATTAAATTTATTATACTGGACAGTAAATCAACCTGTTCGTTGTTCCAGAGACAGACACTATCTCTTTCATCTAAGGCTGTTAACTATAAGCATCCTTGAAAAGATAGTCTAAAACAAAGGTAGCTTACAAGATGTGCAGAAACATGAAAGACCCATAGAGAATTGTCTCCCAATAGTGAAGACCTGAATTAGGAGGTGGCAGTGAAAATTCCATTCACATAGTCACTGTATTCATGAAAGTTTCTATGATTTTTATTTAGCCTGAAGATCAAATTTTTAACAAGGGCAAGAGAATTTTTTTGTTATTTTTTTCTCAAACTAGTAGAAAAGATAATTACTTTATTGCTTCTATACCAATGTTCATCATAGGCGGGAAATGTTGACTTCTTACAAGAATAAATTATTAGTCAGAATTTAACACTTCTGTACTTTTCTTGAAGATGGAAGATAAATTCGCAGAACTCAGTAAGGCTATTCAAAACCTAAGGACAGTTTCTACCATCTTGACAAAACCCAGTAGTAGTATATAAATAAACTCCATGAATTAGAATTTAAAACATTTATGTATTAAGAAGAATGATCAATCAATTATGCATATAAACTAAAATATCACAGTCAATACACTTTGTTCTGAGCTGTGAATATAGCAATGGCTTTTAAAAAGCAAGGCAGAAGCAACAGGGCCACACACTTACTAGGTCCTGTGGTAAAGAATTAAACCTTACCCCAAAATGAGATCTGGCCTTTACCCTCAATTTCTGAGAGGTAATCTCTAAACCCTTGTAACGTCATACTTGACAGGATTATGTTTACTTGGTCTGGGCGGGTGGGTGGGTTCTGAGTCGTGCCAACAATTTAATTTAGGGTGGCCTTTGGGTCACCTGGTATCAGTTGACACCTGGAGGGGGTGGAGATTGAGATCAGTCACATGGGAAATCAATCATGCCTATGTGATAGAGTCCCAGTTAAAACTCTGAACACTGCAACGTGGGTGAGTCAATCCTCGGTTGGGAAAACTCTGTCTCTACTGTCGGCAGTCGGGGTGGGGAGGTAATATTTTGACTGCACAGGGAGAGGACAAGTGGAAGCACTACGATTAGAACCCTCTTGATCTCTACTACGCTCTTCTTCTCTTGTCTGATTTTTAATCTGTATCCTTTAGCTATAATAAATTGTGACCATAAATATAGCAGCTTTGGGTTCTGTGAATCCTTTCAGTGAATGTTTGAACTGGACAGTGGTTTTGGGAATCTCCAAACTTGCAACTGTTATCAGAAGTAAGGGTGGTCTTGTGTGGGCTGTGTTCTCACTTTGCATAAGTCCCAATTCTAAAAAAATTATATTCAGGAGACAATATTTCATCTTTTTGTGGAAAAAATTTTATATTTTTCTAATTCAAATTTTTGGTTTGCGTATTTCAATATGTAAAGGACAACATTCCATTTTATTTTTAATAATATACATTTAATTATATATACATGAACGTGTGTATGTACTTTCATGAACTTCTAGAATCTGTTTTCCAAATGCATTTTTTAAACTTTTTAAAAAAATCAACGAGATTGACTATATTTCAGTTGAAAACAAAGCATATTAATCTTAAATACATATTATTCTTATGGACCAAATGCTCAAAAAATGAGGTGTATCTTACCTAAAAATAAGTATGTATTTAAAAATGATAACAAATTTGACCATTTTGTAATCATTCGAAGCTAATTCTTCCTCATTTCTATTCTAAGTAGTTTTCTCTTACATATTTCTTTAAATTTATTGTAAACTTAAGGAATTTCACATTTTGAAGTCTTTTCATAGGCAATTCTTGAGCTTCCCAATTAGAAATGTTATTAGCATAGCCCTAAAGATCCTCATTAGTGGAAATGTAATCCCAGCTGCCTACCAAATGAGTTGGAGACACCTTTGTCTCCAACAAAGGTGGAAAATGAGAAGGTCAAATTCACCACACTGATTTCATTCTTTTTTTTAAAGAATACATTAGCTACACTAGAAACAGACAAACTGACCAATTATAGACTCTTGCTGGTACAACGGTGTGAAAAGCAAATTTACACACCATTATCATTAATAAATGCTTATTATATACCTACTGTGTGTAACCTGTACAGAGAGGATGGTCAAGCCTCTTTCCTAGTAATGTGGTTTTGAATCTAGCCACAGCAATTTTTAGCCTTAGAGTTTCAGATTGACTTGGGAGGGCCATGTGCATCAAAGTTCTCTAGGTAGCCTGCATGAGAAAATATGTTCTCATTACTTCCCCTTAGCCCTGTAACCTGGTGACAGTTCTTCTTTTAGTCATGGGCCAGAGGAAGCAAGACAAAAACCCCTGTCATCTTCTAAATTCACAGCATGAGACTATAACATTTCTTTAACTCTTCTTCTTTTATTTCTGTCTCCCACTGCCAGTCTGACTGTCAAAGTCACAGCAGGAAATAAAAATGAAAAGAACCATAAAAGAAACCCATATGCAGAACTTCCCTACAGGAATTCAGCAAGAGGGGTAAAAATAAATGAAAGTGGCTACATTGACATTTGCCCTCCAGCAAAACATTAATAAAAAGGAAAAACAAATGTATGCCTGCCCACCCCTCAAATATGTCCCCTGATATCAGAAAAGGGAATGTTTCACTTTTGTAATAGATGAAAAGACCAACTACTTAAACATATTTTGCTGTGAGGAGTTTTAAAAATATAAAAATTGAAAATGATTCATACTATTCAGGTAGACAAAAGTCAGTATAAATTTCCATTGATTTCAAGGTCAGAGTTTTACACAAAAATTCCGATAAAAACATGTAAAAAACAATGCCTTCAAATTTTGATATGAAACAGATCATTAACACTATCGTGTATAAGCATAAAAGCAGTTAGAGCACCTCAATTTAACATCAATCTAATAGCAGATAGTATATAATAAAAGAAATTTTACATTTTTAACAATTATAAGTTTCCACTGAATTTTTGAAAAAGATTATTTGTTTTTAAAATTCAAAGTATGCTTTTATTACAAGAGTTCTCTGAGTGCACATAGTATTTAGAAAATCTGTATATTGTATTATGTTAACAAGTCATTTCTTAAGTCATAATTGCATTTTTGAAAATGAACTTTTTATTTTGAGATAATTTTAGATTTGCAGAAAAATTGCAAAAACAGTACAGAGCCTTAGTTCTCATGTACTCCTCACCCAGTTTCCACACTGTTAACATTTTATATTACCAAAGTATATTTGTCAAAACTAATAACCTGATATTAGCACATTACTATTAACTAAATCCCAGACTTTATTTGGATTCTACAAGTTTTCCAGTTTCTTTTCCAATCTTGGGTGTCACATTGCATTTGATTGTTATGTCACCCTGGTCTGTGACAGTTTCTCTTTTCCTCAATTTCCACGTCCTTCACAGACTTAGGGAATGCTGGTCAGATATCCAGTAGAATGTCCCCAATCTGGGCTTGCATAATTGCTCTTAAGCCTATCGATTTGATCCATGTTTGCATAGTTTTGCCCATGTATAACTACTAAATAAATAAATAAGTGAATTTGTTTCAATATTAAAAAGGAGGATGCTGACCAGAAAGATTTGGTAAAATTTTCTCTACTAGTTGAAGTGCTTTATAGCAAGAAAAATAATAAGTATGAGATTTACTCATTAAATTGATAAACATTTATTGAATGCTTACTTTGTGCCTGATATTGTGCACTGCAGAGGGAACACAGAAATGAAAGATGCAATTTCTTTACCCACAAAGGACACAGTCAAGAAAAGGAAAAGTTCAAGTAAATATAAAATTATCAGAGAAAGTGTGGTGGACTGGGTGGGAGTTAATTTCAAAGACCATAATGCCCACAGAGCCAGATATACATGACTGTAAAATAACTGAATGTGTTCAAATACATCTTGTTAGCTTTATAGATAATACCTGCACTTCACTCTATTAGAAAGAGATGTGAAATATATCTGCTCAGGCAGAAGAGGTAACATCCAAGGTAAGTTTTATAGAACGAGCTGAGTTTCACCAGGGGAAGAAGTGGGCAAAAGGAGATGTAGACAAAGGAAGCAAATGCTTTTGTGTGTCTGGAGCCTATGATGCCAGCATGCTTTGAAAATGTCTTTTGGATTTTATTGAAATGAGGATCAGAAGTTAAGAGAGGATTATTCTCCCTATTTATTTTAAGTAAGAGCATGACAAACGAGATTTGCATTTTTAAATATATTGAATTACTTATAATAAAAGAGCAACCTATATCACTCAACATATTGCAAATGTTTTTCATTTCCTTTTAAACCTTCTTTGCATTTTAGAAAGAATATTCTGGCAGCAGTGTGGAGAGTGAACTGGAGGGAGAAAGAACTAGAAGCAGGAAATAATTAAACAGAAACCTGCTAGTAAAATCAAGACAGAGATTGGTTCAAGATGGCGGAGTAGAAAGAAGTGCACTCACTCCCTCTTGTGAGAGCACCAGAATCACAGCTAACTGCTGAAGAATCATCGACAGGAAGACACCGAAACTTAAAAAAAAAGATACCCCACATGCAAAGACAAAGGAGAAGCCACAATGAGATGGTAGAAGGATGCAATCACAATAAAACCAAATCCCATAACTGCTGGGTGGGTGACTCACAAACTGGAGAACACTTATACCACAGAAGTCCACCCACTGGAGTGAAGGTTCTGAGCCCCACGTCAGGCTTCCCAACCTGGGGGTCCGGCAATAGGAGAAGGAATTCCTAGAGAATCAGACTGTGAAGGCGAGTGGTATTTGATTGCAGGCCTTCAACAGGACTGGGGGAAACACAGACTCCACTATTGGAGGGCACACACAAAGTGGTGTGCACATCAGGACCCAGGGGAAGGAGCAGTGACGCCATAGGAGATTGAACCAGACCTACCTGATAGTGTTGGAGGGTCTCCTGCAGAGGCAGGGGGTGGCTGTGGCTCACCGTGAGGACAAGGACACTGGCAGCAGAAGTTCTGGGAAGTACTCCTTGGTATGAGCCCTCTCAAAGTCTGCCATTAGCCTCATAAAAGAGGCAGGTAGGCTCCAGTGTCAGGTTGCCTCAGGCCAAACAACCAAGGGAGGGAACTCAGCCCCACCCATCAGCAGACAAGCGGGATTAAAGTTTTACTGAGCTCTGCCCACCAGAGCAACACCCAGCTCTACCCAGCACGGGTCCCTCCCACCAGGAAACTTGCACAAGCCTCTTAGATAGCCTCATCCACCAGAGGGCAGACAGCAGAAGCAAGAAGAACTACAATCCTGCAGCCTGTGGAACAAAAACCACACTCACAGAAAGATAGACAAGATGAAAAGGCAGAGGGCTATGTACCAGCTGAAGGAACAAGATAAAACCCCAGAAAAACAACTAAATGAAATGAAGATAGGCAACCTTCCGGAAGAATAATTCAGAATAATGATAGTGAAGATGATCCAGGACCTCGGAAAAATAATGGAGGCAAAGATAGAGAAGATGCAAGAAATGTTTAAAAAAGACCTAGAAGAATTAAAGAGCAAACACCTAGAAGAATTACAGAACAAAGAAACAGAGATGAACAATATAATAACTGAAATGAAAAATATACTAGAAGGAATCAATAGCAGAATAACAGAGGCAGAAGAATGGATAAGTGACCTGGAAGACAGAATGGTGAAATTCACTGCCACGGAACAGAATAAAGAAAAAAGAATGAAAAGAAATGAAGACAGCCTAAGAGACCTCTGGGACAACATTCAACGCAACAACATTCACAGTATAGGGGTCCCAGAAGAAGAGAGAGAGAAAGGACCTGAGAAAATATTTGAAGAGATTATAGTCGAAAACTTCCCTAACATGGGAAAGGAAATAGCCACCCAAGTCCAGGAAGTGCAGAGAGTCCTAGGCAGGAAAAACCCAAGGAGAAACACGCTTAGACACACAGTAATCAAATTGACAAAAATTAAAGACAAAGAAAAATTATTGAAAGCAACAAGGGAAAAACAACAAATAACATACAAGGGAATTACCATAAGGTTAACAGCTGATTTATCAGCAGAAACTCTACAAGCCAGAAGGGAGTGGCATGATATATTTAAAGTGATGAAAGGGAAGAACCTACAACCAAGGTTACTCTACCCGGCAAGGATCTCATTCAGATTCGACGGAGAAATCAGAATTTTTATAGACAAGCAAAAGTTAACAGAATTCAGCACCACCAAACCAGCTCTACAGCAAATGCTAAAGGAACTTCTCTAAGTGGGAAGAGAAGAAAAGGACCCACAGAAACAAACCCATAACAATTAAGAAAATAGTACAAACATGCATATCGATACTTACCTTAAATGTGAATGGATTAAATGCTCTGACCAAAAGAGATAGGCTCGCTGAATGAATACAAAAACAAGACCCATATATATGCTGTCTATAAGAGACCCTGACTTAGGGACACATACAGACTGAAAGTGAGGGATGGAAAAAGATATTCCATGCAAATGGAAATCAAAATAAAGCTGGAGTAGCAATACTCATATCAGATAAAACAGACTTTAAAATAAAGAATGTTACAAGAGACAAGGAAGGACACTACATAATGATCAAGGGATCAATCCAAGAAGAAGATATAATGATTATAAATATATATGCACCCAGCATAGGAGCACCGCAATACATAAGGAAACTGCTAACAGTTATAAAAGAGGAAATCAACAGTAACACAATAATAGTGGGGGAATTTAACACCACACTCACACCAACGGACAGATCATCCAGACAGAAAATTAACAAGGAAATACAAGCTTTAAATGACACAATAGACCAGAGAGATTTAATTGATATTTATAGGACAGTCCATTGGAAAACAGCCGATTACAGTTTCTTCTCAAGTGCACATGGAACATTCTCCAGAATAGATGACATCTTGGGTCACAAATCCAGCCTCAGTAAATTTACGAAAATTGAAATCATGTCAAGCATCTTTTCTGACCACAACACTATGAGATTAGAAATCAATTACAGGGAAAACAACGTAAAAACACAAACACAGGGTGGCTAAACAATACATTACTAAATAACCAAGAGATCACTGAAGAAATCAAAGAAAAAATCAAAAAATACCTAGAGACAAATGACAATGAAAACACGATGATCCAAAACCTATGGGATGCAGCAAAAGCAGTTCTAAGAGGGAAGTATACAGCAATACAAGCTTACCTTAAGAAACAAGAAAAATCTGAAATAAACAATCTAACCTCACACCTAAAGAAACTAGAGAAAGAAGAACAAACAAAACCCAAATTAGTAGAAGGAAAGAAATCATGAAGATCAGAGCAGAGATAAATGACATAGAACAAAGAAAACAATAGCAAACATCAATAAAACTAAAAGCTGGTTCTTTGAGAAGATTAAACAAAATTGATAAACCTTTAGCCAGACTCATCAAAAAAAAGAGGGAAAGGACTCAAATCAATAAAATTAGAAATGAAAAAGGAGAAGTTACAACAGACACCACAGAAATACAAAGCATCCTGAGACAACTACAATCAACTCTATGCCAATAAAGTAGACAACCTGGAAGAAATGGACAAATTCTTAGAAAGCTATAACCTTCCAAGAGTGAACCAGGAAGAAACAGAAAATATGAGCAGACCAATCACAAGTAATGAAATTGAAAATGTGATTGAAAATCTTCCAACAAACAAAAGGCCAGGACCAGATGGCTTCACAAGTGAATTCTATCAAACATTTTGAGAAGAGCTAACAGACATTCTTCTCAAACTCTTCCAAAAAAGTGCAGAGGCAGGAACCCTCCCAAACTCATTGTATGAGGCCACCATCACCCTGATACCAAAACCAGACAGAGATACTACAAAAAAGGAAAATTACAGACCAATATCACTGATGAATATAGATGCAAAAATCCTCAACAAAATACTAGCAAACACAATCCAACAACACATTAAAAGGATCATACACCATAATCAAGTGGGATTTATCCCAGGGCTGCAAGGATTCTTCAATATACGCAAATCAATCAGTGTGATACACCATATTAACAAATTGAAGAATAAAAACCATATGATCATCTCAATAGATGCAGAAAAAGCTTTTGACAAAATTCAACACCCATTTATGATAAATACCCTCCAGAGAGTGGGCATAGAGGGAACCTACCTCTACATAATAAAGGCCATATACGATAAACCCACAGCAAACATCATTCTCAGTGGTGAAAAATTGAAACCATTTCCTCTAAGATCAGGAACAAGACAAGCATGTCCACTCTCGCCCCTATTATTCAACATAGTTTTGGAAGTCCTAGCCATGGAAATCAGAGAAGAAAAAGAAAAGGAATACAAACTGGAAAAGAAGAGGTAAAATTGTCACTGTTTGCAGATGACATGATACTACACATAGAGAATGCGAAAGACGCAACCAGAAAAGTACAAGACCTAATCAATGAATTTCATAAAGCTGCAGGATACAAAATTAATGCACAGAAATCTCTTGCATTCCTATACACTAATGATGCAAAATCTGAAAGAGAAATTAACAAAACACTCCCATTTACCATTGAAACAAAAATAAAATACCTAGGAGTAAACCTACCTAGGGAGACAAAAGACTTTTATGCAGAAAACAATAAGACACTGATGAAAGAAATTAAAGATGATACAGATGGAGGGATATACCATGTTCTTGGATTGGAAGAATCAATATTGTGAAAATGACTATACTACCCAAGGCAATCTACAAATTCAGTGCAGTCCCTATCAAAATACCAATGGCACGTTTTAATAGAACTAGAACAAAAAATCTTAAAATCTGTATGGAGACACAAAAGACCCGAATAGCCTAAGCAGTCTTGAGGGAAAAAAACGGAGCTGGAGAAATCAGACTCCCTGACTTCAGACTATATTACAAAGCTACAGTAATCAAGACAATATGGTACTGGCACAAAAACAGAAATATAGATCAATGGAACAGGATAGAAAGCCCAGAGATAAACCCATGCAACTATGGTCAACTAATCTATGACAAAGGAGACAAGGATATACAATGGAGAAAAGACAGTCTCTTCAATAAGTGGTGATTGGAAAACTGGACAGCTACATGTAAAAGAATGAAATTAGAATATTCCCTAACATCATACACAAAAATAAACTCAAAATGGATTAGAGACCTAATGTAAGGCTGGACACTATAAAACTCTTAGAGGAAAACATTGGAAGAACACTCTTTGACATAAATCACAGCAAGATCTTTTTTGGTCCACCTCCTAGAGTAATAGAAATAAAAACAAACAAATGGGACTTAATGAAACTTAAAAGCTTTTGCAAAGCAAAGGAAACTACAAAGAAGACAAAAAGACAACCCTCAGAATAGGAGAAAATATTTGCAAACGAACCAAAGGACAAAGGATTAATCTCCAAAATATATAAACAGCTTATGCAGCTCAATATTAAAAAAACAAACAACCCAATCAAAAAATGGGCAGAAGACCTAAATAGACATTTCTCTAAACAAGACATACAGATGGCCTAGAGGCACATGAAAAGCTGCTCAACATCAGTAATTATTAGAGAAATGCAAATCAAAACTACAATGAGATATCACCTCACACCAGTTAGAATGGGCATCATCAGAAAATCACAAACAACAAATGCTGGAGAGGGTGTGGAGTAAAGGGAACCCTCTTGCACTGTTGGTGGGAATGTAAATTGATACAGCCACTATGGAGAACAGTATGGAGGTTCCTTAAAAAACTAAAATTAGAATTACCATGTGACCCAGCAATCCCACTACTGGGCATATATCCAGAGCAAACCATAATTTAAAAAGACACATGCACCCCAATGTTCATTGCAGCGCTATTTACAATAGCCTGGACATGGAAGCAACCTAAATGCTCATCGACAGCCGAGTGGATAAAGAAGATGTGGTTCATATATACAATGGAATATTACTCAGACATGAAAAGGAACAAAATTGGGTTATTTTTAGAGATGTGGATGGATCTAGAGACTGTCATACAGAGTGAAGTAAGTCAGAAAGAGAAAAACAAATATATATTAACACATAAAAGTTGAACCTAGAAAAATGGTAGAGATGAACGGGTCTGCCGGGCAGAAATAAGAGACACAGATGCAGAGAACAAATGTATGGGCACCAAGGGGGGAAAGTGGCAGGGGGTGGTGGTGGTGGTGTGATGAATTGGCAGATTGGGATTAACATGTATACACTGATGTGTATAAAATAGATAACTAATAAGAACCTGCTGTATAAAAAATAAATTAAATACAATTCAAAAAAAAAAAAGATCCGTGCACCCCTATGTTCATAGCAGCACTATTCACAATAGCCAAGACATGGAAACAACCTAAATGTCCATTACAGATGAATGGATAAAGAAGATGTGGTACATATATACAATGGAATATTACTCAGCCATAAAAAATATGAAATAATGCCACTTGCAGCAACATGGATGAAACTAGAGATTATCATACTAAGTGAAGTAAGTCAGAGAAAGAAAAATACCATATGATATCATTTATATGTGGAATGTAAAATATGATACAAATGAACTTATCTACGAAACAGAAACAGGCTCACAGACATAGAGAACAGACTGCTGGTTTCCAGTTGTGGGGTGGGGGTGGGAGGGATGGATTGGGAGTTTGGGCTTAGTAGATGCAAAGTATTATATATATAGGATGGATAAACACCAAGGTCCTACTATATAGCATAGGAAACTATATTCAATGTCCTGTGATAAACCATAACAAAAAAGAATATGAAAAAGATTGTATATATATGTATAACTGAATCCTTTTGCTGTACAGCAGAAATTGACACAACATTGTAAATCAACTTTTCAATAGAAAAGCGAGTCTTTAAAAAAGAAAAGACAAAATAATGAGGTTATGAACTAGAAATGGAGAAGAGTTTTTAATGAGAGAATCTACAGGACATGCATACAATGGAATATGGAAAATAAGAGAATAAAAGGAGAGGAGATTATCACTGTATTTCTACTTAGTTGATAAGGTACTGACTGGTGTGAGTTACCTGCCACAGGGAATATTAGAGGCAAAGAGTGAGGGGGTAGGCAGATGTGAGAATATTTCAGTTTTGAACAGACTGGGTTTAAGACGCCTGAGTTTGAGGACATTACATAGAGATGCCCAATAGGCTGGTGATTATTGGAAATGGAGCTAAGGAGAGAGATGGGCTGAGAACACATTTTGGGAGACATTACCATATAGATAGTACTGGAAATAATAAAAGTAGATGATATCCTCCAGCAGCATACAGAATGAGAAAAGAAGGCTGTTGTGGAACTCTCAGGAAGCACCTACATTTAATGCATGTGTGGTGATAGACTAGCCAGCAAAGGATATGGAGAAAGAACGGCAAGCAAAAGTAGAGTAAAACCAAGAAAACTTTACCACAGAAACCAGGATGGAGGTTTAATATTCAAGGCCAGAGTTTCAAAAAGCAGAGAAAGGTCAATGGTGCCAAAGCTACAGATAGGTGAGTTAATATAGATTATTTTATAATGAATAAGAGGAGTAATCAAAGGATCGATTAAACATATTTTAAAATAAAAGTTTTGGTACAAATTTGCTAATATATGAAAATGAATCAATTTAAAAACTTTTACGAAGTGAAGCATACATTTGTGGAAAAAACTAATACTAGGTAATTTTTGAGACTTCACCATTTTAACACTATGTTCTACTATGTACTCCACAACAATGTTTCAAATAACCAAAGTGAAAAAGGTTCCATTAAAGGTAGATCACAGTGCTTAAAAATTCACCAAAGCGTACTGGAAATCCTTCCACTTGGTATAAGCAGGTAAGAATTTTACAACCAACACATTCCTGGAATTGTTGGAAAGTGCTCAACTCTTCAAATGATTCATTTTGCTATTTTCTTTTAAACTACAGTTTGCTGCCAAAACACTGCTTTGTAAAAATACAAAATCACTTTTCAGGATTTATTTCAGCTAACAAAAAACATTCCTCACATTTACAAAACGAACCCTTGGGGCTTCCCTGGTGGCGCAGTGGTTGAGAGTCCGCCTGCCGATGCAGGGGACACGGGTCCGTGCCCCGGTCTGGGAAGATCCCACATGCCGCGGAGCAGCTGGGCCCGTGAGCCATGGCCGCTGAGCCTGTGCGTCCGGAGCCTGTGCTCCGCAACGGGAGAGGCCACAACAGTGGAAGGCCCGAGAACCTCCCCCCACCCAAAAAACAAAAACAAAAAAACCAAAAACGAACCCTTAAATAAATGTGGTTTGACACAAAACACCTATATAGTAGAGTTCCAAGACTGATTGGAAATTGCCAAATTCTTTCAATTACAAATGATTTTTTAAAAATTTCCCTTTTAAAAAATATCAAGTGGTAGTATAACAACAACACAGGACACTAGTACAGTGCATTAAAATGTTTTCTTTACTGTTGTCATTTCCTAAATCTAAATAAGCTACCTTAAAATTAAAATTAGGAAAATCAAGAGAAATAAAAATAGATAAGAAAAACCCATATGCAAGGAAAAAAAGTCAACCAAAAAGTCTAAATAACATTTTGAATAATGAACATATTCCTGTTTAAAAAGCCAAAAAATAAAACCCATTTGGAACAAGTAGAAAATCAAATCCATAAATACAGAATATCTAGAAAGTACTGACTGTGATAATTTTATGTGAGAGCTTCTACACAATGGCCTAGTATAAAGATATAGTTAAATGAGGGTTATATTTTATATACTGATAAAGATCTCCAAGATATACTTAGTGGGAGAAAACAGATGCAAAAAATTAGATTGTTTCCTCAAGTATTAAAAATTTAGAGTGGGAGTCACATTTCATTATAATGTGTATTGTTTGATTTTATTTATCATATACAATAATACATTTTCAAAGTAAAATAAAATTTAAGGAAAAATAAGCTTAATATGAAGTTAAAAGAATATTTTTTAATTCCCTAGTCAATTCAGAATTCTGTGTATACACAGACACTATATGCAAAGACTCTAAACATTTATGGTTTTTACCCTTTTCCTCAAGAGTTCAAGAAGCTTTGAGAAGATGTAGTCCATAAAAGCAGAAGAGCATTAACATGGGAAAATTAAAACATAAGGTCTAAAAACAGGGAATTCAGCAGATGAACAAGGCAAAGAAGTTCAAAAATGAGCAAGAGGAAGACTTAGGACAACAACTGGGCAGCAGACATTTTAAAAAAAGCAAAAACAAAATGGGACCTGCTGAAGAAAAGTTTACAGGGGAAAAAGGAAGAGAAACAATATATGAGCTATTTAACTGTATGAAAAATTTTATTAAACTATAGAATATAAGATATATAGATAAACTTACTTTTATGTCTAAAGAAAACTGTGCACACTAAAGATCTGTGGAGATTATTAATTCCAGGACAAAAAATGGTGTAGAAGAAAAGAAAATTTTATGTCCCTGTGTATTATATGGCCCAGCAGTGAACAATATTTACAGAATCATAACAACAAAATATTGAATATGGATTTAGTAACATTTCAGAAGAAAAAGAAAGTTAGCTAAAAATGTTAACTTACCATAATAGATAAAATCTAAAATTGAGATTGAAATATATGCATTTTATTTAGATATATGCAGATAAAAACCTGTAAATAATAGCTAAAAAAGAGAAAACTGTTGCCTCTGGTTAGTGGGATAAGAAAGGAGATGGGTGTGCATAGCGACTAGTTTCTTTTTTTTATAAACCTCATCTATCTATACAATTTTAAAGCTTTGGCATATAAATAATTTTTTTTTTTTTTTTTGCGATACGGGGGCCTCTCACTGCTGTGGCCTCTTCCGTTGCGGAGCACAGGCTCCGGAGGCGCAGGCTCAGCGGCCATGGCTCATAGGCCCAGCCGCTCCGCGGCATGTGGTATCCTCCTGTACCGGGGCACGGACCCGTGTCCCCTGCATCGGCAGGCGGACTCTCAACCACTGCGCCACCAGGGAAGCCCTTTACCTAGTCTTTTTTTTTTTATATATTTTTTATTTTTTATAAATAATTTTAAATGTGTAAAGTATATTAATTAAAAATATAAAGGAAAAACAATTTCAAAAAGGAGAAGATAACTTAAACTCGTTGGTAAGAGAAATTTAAATTAAAGCAAAAAAAAGACTACCTATACTCATCCTGCTGACAAAAATGGGAAGTTCTCTAACACTTATTGCTGGTGGGGATACCAGTAAAGGATACTCTAGCATCACACAAAGTAAATAATCGACTTAACCATGGAGAACAACAATATTATAATATTATAATACTTCTGGATCATACTATTTTTTGGTAAATTTGCACTGTTCAAAGAATAACTGCTATCTAATATTTGGCAGGCTTTTGAGGTGGCTGTATGAGTAAGTGGTCTTAGTACGTTCTCCAGGAGGTATATCAGAATTGGAGCAAAACAATGAAAACCTCCACCTTCTGTTATATCACCATAAGATACTATGGTTTATAGTGCAATCTATAAACTACTTTACTCAGTATTTTAAAATTTATTTTGTAACTATTTCATATTTTTTTAGGAAGTTATTATTTAATTACTGATAAGTGTTAAAGCATAAGAATGCAGGTAGTTTTTTTATTACTCGTAAAGATGTTGATGGAAAAATAAAGATAGTAAGTAAAACAAGGTTCTAGACCAATTTCTACTACTGGCACTTGGAAAATTATTATATATATATATATATATATATTTTTGCTGTACGCGGGCCTCTCACTGTTGTGGCCTCTCCCGTGCGGAGCACAGGCTCCGGACGCGCAGGCTCAGTGGCCATGGCTCACGGGCCCAGCCGCTCCGAGGCATGTGGGATCTTCCCGGATCAGGGCACGAACCCGTGTCCCCTGCATCGGCAGGCGGACTCTCAACCACTGCGCCACCAGGGAAGCCCCGTGGCAAATTATTTAATTCCTTTTTTAGCAATAAGTCCCAGTATAGCTTTATAAAGATTTTGCTAAATTTCTACATATTAAAGGCATTGAAATATTACATGATGACTTATAGAAAACAATACCAAGCACTTATATTCCAGGCACTGTTTTGGGCATGTATTACTTCACTTAACCCTCAAAACAACTTCAACTTTGTAGGGTCAATTACTATCTCCATTTTCCAGTTGTATAAACTGAAATAAAGGGAGAATAAGTTGTCCAAGTACAAAGGTTAGGTCAAGATTTGAATTCAAGAGGTCTCCTAGCCTCTGTTCTTGGCAAGTGAAAGCCAACTCTACAGAAGGTAGAATAAACAACCAGAGGTCAGAAAAACTATAAGAAATAGGAATCTAAGGCCCCAAAGAAAACTAGGCTT
This sequence comes from Aethalodelphis obliquidens, assembly GCF_003676395.1. NCBI lineage: Eukaryota > Metazoa > Chordata > Mammalia > Artiodactyla > Delphinidae > Aethalodelphis > Aethalodelphis obliquidens. The sequence goes on along the minus strand of NW_020837945.1, from coordinate 44,938,967 downwards.
GCCTACATGATACAGCACTGGTATCAGCTTTGACCTCAGGGCAACCCTCTTTTATGCTCACCATTCACAGCTTCCTGCTGCAGTTTCAGCTTGCTGGGGTATGTGTATGTTTCAAGGTTTCTTTTACTTTGCAGCAAACCCAGAAATGCAATCAAACTTATTTTTGTATTTAATCCAGGATCCAGTTGAATTTTGTCCAAAAATTCCCTCAAATTGTCCACTTATCCATACAGCCAAGTGTGAGTCCTTTTACATCTTGCTACTCAAGATAACATACAAGAATCAAGAACACTGGCATCAATCGGGGGCTTGCTAGCAGCTCTCAGGTTGCAGTTGAGACATACAATTAGAATCTGCGTTTTTAACAAGATTCCTCAGTGACTTGAATGCACTTTAAAGTTTGATAGACATGGTTCTGACAGACCCTTAAAATGAATAAGCGTAAAGATTTTAAGAATTAATGAAAAAAATTAAAGTTGGGGTGGGCTTTCTCCAACATATTTTTAGTAATTAGCGTCGACTTTCAACACCCTAACTTATTTGTGTGTCAGCAAAAAGTTTTGAAATAGAAACATTTTTCAAATTTTCAGATGGAGATGGTTCAAAGAGAAAAGACAGGGGTTGGGTGTTGGGGTATAATCAATAAGGTTTGGGGCTCTAGGATTAGAAAGCTCAACTGGGTCTGAAATTTACAGGCTTGTATAAATTGATTTGTCTCAACTTCATGCAGCTCATTACTAAAAAAGAACAAGTTTTGAATACAGGTGTCCTTTGAAAGTCAGCGTCATGCTACCATGTTAAACCCTCTTGGGTGCTAGGCATAGGCCAAAAACTCAAATATGTGTCTTTTCAAGTTTTTAACTGTCATCTGGGTATTACCTTGCACTCTCTCCTTATTTTAGGAAAATAATAGAGGTACTTGTTTTACACCCAATTTCTTACAAATTACAAAAAACAAAGTCAAAATTTATTTTTTCCCATTTCTTTTTTTTTGTATACAGTTTAAAAATGCATTTTTGGACAAACTAAACTTAACCCACATGAGACTAAAATGAATTAGTCATTTGTATTTTGGAAACATAAATCTAAAGCTATAAAGACTGACATACATATTTCTATCTCAAACACAATGCTATAATGATAAGTTCTGTGAAAAGTCAGTAACATCATTCCCAATTTTTTTTCTTAAATGTTCGGTTAAACATTATAAAATTGGTATTTTATAAAATAATAAACCCAAATATTTAAAATTTTCATCCATATGCTCAGTTATATTGAAAACTCTATAAGGTATATATTTCTAAATTCAAATAAATGAGCCATTATTATTTATTCAGTACTATTTTTTTAATTTGAATTTTATTTTATTTTTTTATACAGCAGGTTATTAGTTATCTATTTTATATATATTAATGTATATATGTCAAGCCATATCTCCCAATTCATCCCATCACTACCCCCGCTTCCCCCCTTGGTGTCCATACATTTGTTCTCTACATCTGTGTCTCAATTTCTGCCCTGCAAACTGGTTCATCTGTACCATTTTTCTATATTCTACATATATGGGTCATATGGTAATTCTATTTTTGGATTTTTAAGGAACCTCCATACTGTTCCCGATAGCAGCTGTATCAATTTACATTCCCACCAACAGTGCAAGAGGGTTCCCTTTTTTCCACACCCTCTCCAGAATTTGCTGTTTGTAGATTTTCTGACGATGCCCATTCTCACTGGTGTGAGGTGATACCTCATTGTAGTTTTGATTTGCATTTCTCTAATAATTAGTGATGTTGAGCAGCTTTTCATGTGCTTCTTGGCCATCTGTATGTCTTCTTTGGAGAAATATCTATTTAGATCTTCTGCCCATTTTTTGATTAGGTTGTTTGTTTTTTTAATATTGAGCTGCATGAGCTGTTTATATATTTTGGAGATTAATCCTTTGTCCATTGATTCATTGGCAAATATTTTCTCCCATTCTGAGGATTGTCTTTCCGTTTTGTTTAGTTTCCCTTGCTGTGCAAAAGCTTTTAAATTTCATTAGGTTCCATTTGTTTATTTTTGTTTTTATTTCCATTACTCTAGGAGGTGGGTCACAAAAGGATCTTGCTGTGATTTATGTCAAAGGTGTTCTTCCGATGTTTTGCTCTAAGAGGTTTATAGTGTCCGGTCTTACATTTACGTCTCTAATCCATTTTTAGTTTATTTTTGTGTATGGTGTTAGGAAGTATTCTATTTCATTCTTTTACAGGTAGCTGTCCAGTTTTCCCAGCACCACTTATTGAAGAGGCTGTCTTTTCTCCACTGTATATTCCTGCCTCCTTTATCATAGATTAGTTGACCATAGGTGGCGTGGGTTTATCTCTGGGCTTTCTATCCAGCTCCATTGATCTATATTTCTGTTTTTGTGCCAGCACCATATTGTCTTGATTACTGTAGCTTTGTAGTATAGGCTGAAGTCAGGGAGTCTGATTCCTCCAGCTGTTTTTATCCCTCAAGATTGCTTTGGCTATTCGGGTCTTTTGTGTCTCCGTATAAATTTTAAGATTTTTTGTTCTAGTTCTGTAAAAAGTACCATTGGTAATTTGATAGGAATTGCATTGAATCTGTAGATGGCTTTGGGTAGTATAGTCATTTTCACAATACTGATTCTTCCAAGCCAAGAATATGGTATCTCTCTCCATCTGTTTGTGTCATTTTTGATTCTTTTCATCAGTGTCTTATAGTTTTCTGAGTACATGTCTTTTACCTCGTTAGGCAGGTTTATTCCTAGGTATTTTACTCTTTGCAATGGTGAATGGGATTGATTCATTAATTTCTCTTTCTGATCTTTTGTTGTTAGTGTATAGCAATGCAAGAGATTTCTGTGCATTAATTCTGTAACCTGCAACTTTACCAAATTCATCGATTAGCTCTAGTAGTTTTCTGGTGGCATCTTTAGGACTATTTATGTATACTACCATGTCATCTGCAAACAGTGACATCTTTACTTCTTCTTTTCCAATTTGTATTCCTTTTATTTCTTTTTCTTCTCTGATTGCCATGGCTCGGACTTCCAAAACTATGTTGAAAAATGGTGGCAAGAGGGGACATCCTTGTCTTGTTCCTGACGTTACAGGAAATGCTTTCAGTTTTTCACCATTGAAAATGATGTTGGCTGTTGGTTTGTCATATATGGCCTTTACTATGTTGAGGTAGATTCCCTCTATGCCCACTTTCTGGAGAGTTTTTATCATAAATGGGTGTTGAATTTTGTTAAAAGCTTTTCTGCATCTACTGAGATGATCATATGGTTTTTATTCTTCAATTTGTTAATATGGTGTATCACATTGATTTGTGTATCCTTGCATCCCTGGGATAAATCTTACTTGATCATGGTGTATCATCTTTTTAACGTGTTGTTGGATTCTGTTTGCTAGTATTTTGTTGAGGAATTTTGCATCTATACTCATCAGTGATATTGGTCTGTAATTTTCTTTTTTTGTAGTTCTGCTATCAGGGTGATGGTGGCCTTGTAGAATCAGTTTGGGAGTGCTCCCTCATCTGCAATTTTTTGGAAGAGTTTGAGAAGGATGTGTGTTAGCTCTTTAAATGTTTGATAGAACTCACCTGTGAAGTCATCTGGTCCTGGACTTTTGTTTGTTGGAAGATTTTTAATCACACTTTCAATTTCATCACGTGTGATTGTTCTGTTCATATTTTCTATTTCTTCCTGGCTCAGTCTTGGAAGGTTATAGCTTTCTAAGAATTTTTCCATTTCTTCCAGGTTGTCTATTTTATTGGCATAGAGTTGCTTGTAGTAGTCTCTCATGATGCTTTGTATTTCTGCTGTGTCCTTTTTAACTTCTTTCTTAATTCTAATTTTATTGAATCCTCTCCCTCTTTTTCTTGAGGAGTCTGGCTAATGGTTTACCAATTTTGTTTATCTTCTCAAAGAACCAGCTTTTAGTTTTATTGATGTTTGCTATTGTTTTCTTTGTTTTGATTTATCTCTGCTCTGATCTTTAGGATTTCTTTCCTTCTACTAATTTGGGCTTTGTTTGTTCTTCTTTCTCTAGTTTCTTTAGGTGTAAGTTAGATTTTTTATTTCAGATGTTTCTTGTTTCTTGAGGTATGCTTGTATAGCTATAAACTTCCCTCTTAGAACTGCTTTTGCTGCATCCCACAGGTTTTGGATCATCATGTTTTCATTGTCACTTTTCTCTAGATATTTTTTTAGTTCTTCTTTGATTTCTTCAGTGATATCTTGGTTATTTAGTAACGTAGTGTTTAGCCTCCATGTGTTTGTGTTATTTATGTTTTTTTCCCCTGTAATTTATTTCTAATCTCACAGCGCTGTGGTCGGAAAAGGTGTTTGATATGATTTCAATTTTCATAAATTTACTGAGGCTAGATTTGTGACCCAAGATGTGATCTATCCTGGAGAATGTTCAGTTTGCACTTGAGAAGAAACTGTAATCGGCTGTTTTCCAATGGACTGTCCTATAAATATCAATTAAATCTACCTGGTCTATTGTATAATTTAAAGCTTGTGTTTCCTTATTAATTTTCTGTCTGGATGATCTGCCCATTGGTGTGAGTGTGGTGTTAAAGTCCCCCACTATTATTGTGTTAGTGTTGACTTCCTCTTTTATAGCTGTTAGCTTTTGTCTTATGTATTGAGTTGTTCCTATGTTGGGTGCATATATATTTATAATTGTTTATAATTGTTATATCTTCTTCCTGGATTGATCCCTTGATCATTATGTAGTGTCCTTCCTTGTATCTTGTAACATTCTTTATTTTAAAGTCTATTTTATCTGATATGAGTATTGCTACTCCAGCTTTCTTTTGATTTCCATTTGCATAGAATATCTTTTTCCCATCTCCTCACTTTCAGTCTGTGTGTGTCCCTAGGTCTGAAGTGGGTCTCTTGTAGACAGCATATATATGGGTCTTGTTTTTGTATCCACTCAGCAAGCCTGTGTCTTTTGGTTGGAGCATCTAGTCCATTCACATTTAAGGTAATTATCGATATGTTTGTTCCTATTACCATTTTCTTAATTGTTATGGGTTTGTTTTTGTAGGTCCTTTTCTTCTCTTGTGTTTCCTAGTTAGAGAAGTTCCTTTAGCATTTGTTGTAGAGCTGGATTGCTGGTGCTGAATTCTCTTAGCTTTTGCTTGTCTGTAAAGCTTCTCATTTCTCTGTCAAATCTGAAAGATCCTTGCCGGGCAGAATAATCTTGGTTGTAGGTTCTTCCCTTTCATCACTTTAAATATATCATGCCACTCCCATCTGGCTTGTAGAGTTTCTGCTGAGAAATCAGCTGTTAACTTTATGGGAGTTCCCTCCTATGTTGTCATTCTTCCCTTGTTGCTTTTAATAATTTCTCATTGTCTTTAATTTCTGTCAGTTTGATTACTATGTGTCTTGGCGTGTTTCTCCCTGGGTTTCTCCTGTATGGGACTCTGCATTTCCTAGACCTGGGTGGCTATTTCCTTTCCCATGTTAGGGAAGTTTTCAACTATAACTTCTTCAAATATTTTCTCGGATCCTTTCTCTCTCTCTTCTCCTTCTGGGACCCCTATAACGTGAATGTTGTTGCATTTAATGTTGTCCCATAGGTCTCTTAGGCTCTCTTCATTTCTTTTCGTTCTTTTTTCCTTATTCTCTTCTGCGGCAGTGATTTCCACCATTCTGTCTTCCAGGTCACTTATCTGTTCTTCTGCCTCTCTTCTAGTGTATTTTTCATTTCAGTTATTGTATTGTTCATCTCTGTTTGCTTGTTCTTTAATTCTTCTAGGTCTTTGTTAAACATTTCTTGCATCTTCTCGATCTTTGCCTCCATTCTTTTTCCAAGGTCCTGGATCATCTTCACTATCATTATTCTGCATTCTTTTTCTGGAAGGTTGCCTATCTCCACTTCATTTAGTCGTTTTTTCTAGGGCTTTATCTTGTTCCTTCATGTGGTACATAGTCCTCTGCCTTTTAATTTTATCTATCCTTCTGTGAATGTGGTTTTTGTTCCGCTGGCTACAGGATTGTAGTTCTTTTTGCTTCTGCTGTCTGTCCTCTGGTGGATGAGGCTATCTAAGAGGCTTGTGCAAGTTTCCTGATGGGAGGAACTGGCAGTGGGTAGAGCTGGTTTTTGCTCTGGTGAGCAGAGCTCAGTAAATCTTTAATCTGCCTGTCTGCTAATGGGTGGGGTTGAGTTGTTTGGCCTGTTGGTTGTTTGGCCTGAGGCAACCCAGCACTGGAGCCTACAGGCTCTTTGGTGGGGCTAATGGTGGACTCCGGGAGGGCTCATGCCAAGGAGTACTTCCCAGAACTTTTGCTGCCAGTGTCCTTGTCCTCACAGTGAGCCACAGCCCCCCCCCCCCCCCCCCCCCCCGCCTCTGCAGGAGACCCTCCAACACTAGCAGGTAGGTGTGGTTCAGTCTCCTATGGGGTCACTGCTCCTCCCCCTGGGTCCTGATGTACACATTACTTTGTTTGTGCCCTCCAAGAGTGGAGTCTGTGTTTCCCCCAGTCCTGTTGAAGTCCTGCAATCAAATTCCGCTAGCCTTCAAAGTCTGATTCTCTAGGGATTCCTCCTCCCATTGCCGGAACCGCAGGTTAGGAAGCCTGATGTGGGGCTCAGAACCTTCACTCCAGTGGGTGGACTTCTGTGGTATAATTGTTCTCCAGTTTGTGAGTCACCCACCCAGAGGTTATGGGATTTGATTTTTTTGTGATTGCGCCCCTCCTACCATCTCATTGTGGCTTCTCCTTTGTCTTTGCATGTGGGGTGTCTTTTTTTGTGAGTTCCTGTGTCTTCCTGTCGATGATTGTTCAGCAATTAGTTGTGATTCAGGTGCTCTCGCAAGAGGGAGTCAGTGCACTTCCTTCTACTCCACCATCTTGAACCAATCTCTTATTTTTCAGTACTATTATTTGAAGTTTCTTTCTTCATTTATTCTGGTTGTAGTCTACTTCTTGATTTTTTTAATTTAATTAAATATATGGAAAAATCAGTAAATATAAAATTTTATTTTACTTTTTCATTATATTAATACATTTTTATAATGCAGTGATTTTTGCCTCACTTGAGATATATTTATGATTCTTTAGTTTTTAATCATAAAATACATGCATAAAAGTATTATAAATAGGAAGCATTTTAATAATAGATAATTTTATTGGTTAATTGCTTTGAAATAAAATCCAGTATTAAGGTTTTGGAAATACTGTCTCATATTTCAGAATAGATGATATGTGATTTCTCTCAACTGTTCAAAATCCTGTCACTACTCACGAATCACCTGGGTAGATTTGCAAATATATTAGTGCCCAAGACACTCACAAAATCACTTACCTCAGAATCTCTTTGGTGTTGGACATAGATATCAGTATTTTTTAAAGGTTCCCTGTATGATTCTAAAATTTATCTAGAGTTAGGAACCACTGATCTATCTTCCTCATTAATGCTTCAAATAACAATTCTGTTTGAAAAAATATCAAAGAAACAGCTTCAGAAATAGTGTACTGAAAGAGCTGCTATTTGCTTATGTTGATAAATCACCTTAACCAGTGGGAAATCCTTGGATAACTATAATGCATATGAAATATAAACCTTACATTAAATCACTCTTCATTTGTTTTTAACTGAAATCTGGCTGTAGTCATCTTCTGCATTGTGTTATATTTACATTTTTTTTTAATTTCATGAAAACAAACAAAGGCAAAAGCGATTTTCTTCAGGTCAAATATATGGTTGGTTTTCTAAAATCACCCTCTGAGCTGCTAATAGAATTTTATATAACATACTCAGTATCATTAATCTACTGTACAGCTTGGGTTATGTTGATATGTTTAAAAGGATAAAATTTAGAATTCCCTCTTGGGAACAAATTATACTCATCATTAGAGAAGACACTTTTGACCTCCTTGACCTCCTAGGTGGTACAGGTATTCATATGGCATGTCATCACTTTTATACTGTTAAAATATCAATTATTAATATTAAAATTTTAATACAAGTTCACAAAGGAAACACTATTAAGCCAGTCCAAGAATAAAAATCATCAACAATATAATTTCTGATTTCCTGGTCTGTACATTCAGACATATTTTACAAAACACATCATGATTTTATGTTTGCAACTTAGCATTTGACATAGGGATATTTCCTGATAATCTTAACTCTACCCCTTAACACTTGAATGTAAGTATTTATAGTCTTCAGAGTCATTCTGAATGTTTTACCCATTATATATTCTTTCTAATAAATATTTAATAAGGCTTCTGATAAATTAATATTTTCTAGTAAAACAGAAGACAAAATGGATATGAACAAATAACAGTTGAAAAATCTAGTCAAAACTACCTTATGCCAATTTTCCCATTCAGTTTGAAAATGCTTTAAATATCTGAAAGAAACTTGACACTTAAGATCTGAGAAAATTTGCTTGTCAAAAGTTGACTGCTACAAATATACATGCCTTAATCCAGTATTCTAGGCCCAACATAAATCACTTTCCTACTTTATCCACCTCTCTATTTCAGTCACAGTAAGGTGGCTGTTCATTCCCACTCAATGTTCTGCCTTTACAATCTATGTCTACTATCTTTTAAGATAAATCTCAACCTATACCAATCACTGGAAGCCTTTAAGAACATGAGTTACCTTCTCTTCACTATTCCACTGCTACTTATGGACTCATCATTTAATATTCTATTTTAAAATCGCATACATGTGTATGCCATTTTATAATGCTACAATGCTAAAACAAGAGGAAAAACTGTTGCCTCGAGTGGCCAAATAGTAATATTTTTGCCCTCAAGGGTAAAAAATATTTTCTCTGTTTTATTTATTTGTATCTATTGAATTTAGCAGCAAGCTTAGCCTTGGGAGAAAGCATATATTAATTACTCCTGGTAAATTTACTTTGGGTACCCATTTACTCCTCTTCATGTCTTTGTTCTGCTCAGGCCCACGCCCTCCAGGTGATGTTCCAAATTCTGTAATTGCCCCTTTGCTTAGCTGTGTATTCTCAACCGGCTAAGAGTAATCTGATAAACCAACATCTTAGGGATTGTAGACTAAAACTTACAACAGGTGAATGTGTTGTCCTACAAGGTGTGTGTGATTTTGGAGGATATATCTTCATTATGGCATTTTAGGCCAGGAAATAAGCAGGTGAAAAATAGTTCTGTGCAAGAAAACTGGTATATTTTCTTATTAATAACTCCTTAACTATCATCATGAAAAGAACGATCTACCTTGCCAAATCATGGTTTTTTAATACAGGGTTAGAGTAAGATATTAAGAAAGATAATAGGTTGAGAGAATCATTTAACAGTTTTCCACCGCCCATAATTTGGGATTTCCCCAAAATTATATAATCAAAATATGAAAAGAACTTTAAACATAGCATTTGATATACGGCACTTTAATAAATCTTAAGCACCTCTCTTGGAAAGTACTGTATGTGTATCTCAAGACCCGGAAACAGTCCCTGAGTTGTAGCAAGTGCTCATCAATTATTTGTTTTATGAATTAATAAATAAATGCATTTATTTCAAAGTGGATAACTGCTCTGTAACACAAAGGCTCTGATTATGCAGTGAAACCTATACCTAATTAAAATGTATTTATATATATTTGCTTTCATTATCAAACTAATAATTTGAGGGCTAGCTTCTTCGAATGCTACAATAGCATTCACAAATTTACCACACATGGGTAATATTACATTGTTTTACTGTCACATATCTTAGGAGTTTTATACACTTTAATTTTGCATAATCCTTTTTTTTTTAAATCTTTGGTGGAAGACATACCAGTTTAGTTTTAACATGTTAGGTCACTTAGATTATGATTGAAACAATCAGATGTTGTTTGCCTCCAGAGGCTTATTTGCTGACACACAGCCTGTATACTAATATATAAACAGCCACACACTTTGACCAAGATAGCATCTTTCTTGCTTATTATTTTTAGCAATAACAGCTCAATAAGAGGACAGTGTTCATTACTCCACATGCTTTGACAAGTGAGAACTTTTCTGATTCATCACCTGTTTGCTGCCACTATCCTAGCAGTTTCTTACATAATGCACCAAGCATCTGGTCGGGTCATTTTTAGCTTTCCATTTGCAAATAAGGTTATGTGTACATAATTGTTCTCTCTTGATAGAAGGAAGGGACCAAGTTTCTGTAATAAATATTGTCCAAAAAATATATATATAATGAAAATGCACAGATATTTTCCCAATTTTTCATCTTCATTTGATTATCATATTATTATGGAATCTGGCATCAAAAATTTAGTATCACTGCTATTTTATAGTTAATATTGCTGTAGTTCAATTTAATCATTATTATGACTAAGAAATATTCTAAGCATGCTTGATCAATTACTATTTCTTATACAGTTCTTTGGGGATACTGACAAGTGTGTATTATCTACCTTTCTTCTCTAATTCATCTATCCATCCATTTCTATATAAACCTATGTGTATATTACTATTTTCATTTATATTTAAAAATCTGCAAACATACTATTATTACATTTATATACTAGAGACTTCTGTATATTTTACTTTATACATGTCTAAAAATAAGCAAAGCACACACTAAGGAATTAATTTACATACTACTACTTGTCTAAATACTAGATCTTTTTCTCCTCTGCTATGGTAACTTTAATCTGCCATTGCAGTAGCAGGGTTTTCACAGGTATAAATCAACTGCACTATTGATTTTTCCCCATGAAATGATGGAAGAATTAACTACTGAATGATTAAAGATCACTTTGTGTAAATTAAGTGGCATAGGATTGGATACAGTAAAATAATCGTAGTAACAATAAACTTCTGCAGCAACATTTCCTCTCAGAGAAAAATTTAGCCCTTCTCACTAGGAAAAAGATCGTTTGGCTGTAACCAGGGAAAATTACAGGGAAAATAAATGAAATACTTCTCAATTTTAACAGATCTAGGAACATACACATTGTCTAGAACAGACATACTTTTATTAGAAGCTTTACACAGTCATAGCATTATTAATATCTATACTTCTTAATATCCCCTAATGTCAGATACATATGTAGATTAACATGAGAATAAAGATTTTGTCAAATTGAAATGATATAGCAATACAAAAAGAAACTGATAAATTAGAGTGTGTATGAGTGGAAATTCTGTAAATCATATTGTAAAGTCTGTTTAAGGTAATGAGTATATTTTAACTGATATAGAAAGATGACAAAAATGGCTTTCAAGATAGAGTCAGAAAATTTGAGTCAACTAGAAATACCTGTATAATCAAAAAGGGCATAGATGTTAACAAAAGAGTTAATGGGATTCTATGAAAATTATATGTGAATTATGGCCGAACCAATTTACAATGAAAGCAAATTGGATATAACTTCTCATATGTAGAAGGATAGTGGATCCGTTTGACAGATGGTAACTGGAGAACAAAGGAAGGAAAAGAGAAAAAAATTCGAGATGTTAAGAGAATGTACGAAGGGTACACAGAATACTGCAGACATATGTATAACCGGAGAGGGGAAACTAACAGAGGTTGGTTCAGGAAATCAGTGACAGTTTCTGTGTATCACCACCACCACTACCACAACTACCACCACCCAAGAAAAAGAGAAATGATTTCACTAGTAAATTCCAGTTCAACAGACACCAAATAATATTTAGTTTGATCAAGGACAGACCTTGAAGTTCCATTACAGTTTTACTGCACACAACACATTATTTATCACTGTACCACACAATAGACACTCAGGAAGCGATTTGTGAATGATTATACCTAGGTGATTCCAATGGGGACATAAATTCTGGTAGGAGAAGAAAGGAAAATGTGAAAATATCTAAATAAAAATACACATTTTCCATTGTTTGGGGTTTAGGCTGTATCTGTTGATACATCCAACAAGCTAATTATCAAGGAGTGTAACCCAACAAACAGTGGCATAGAAGCAGATTAACTTATAGAATGTAATATCCCTTTCATCAAGATCATTATAGAATGGTACTTTACCTCATTATTATTATATGCTTACCATTGTTTTAGTTGTTTTATTCTTTGTTTTCCAATTAGATCCAAACATTTTGTTGCTTTTTCCTGTGTTTCCTCCCATTGGCCCATCCTCTTCTCTATCCTCTTATTGAAGTGATTTTCAATAAACTAATATTGATTACTGAAACATTAGCAGAACTGAATTTATAAACTAGTTTCAGTTCTCGTGGAGTTAATTTGATTATACTGAATCACTACAAATACTTTTTTGACACAAGTGAGGGCTCTGAATGTCCACTGTTCCTGAGTACAGCTTACAAAGCAAAACAGATGTAACATGTGTAAGAACCTAGTACCAGTTAGTTGAGTGTAATGGAAAGTAATCTGCCACCTTTTGGTGTGGCCTATTTGCAAAGACTCTCCGCTTCACCAAACTCTGCTCAGGCTTCTCTGAACTCTCTTCTCAATGAGGCCTTTTGGGCTTCCTTTGTCATCTCTGCATTGTCCAGTTTTAGCCAGAATCCTGCTAAGTCAGTTCAACAAGAATCCCGCAATATCCAATCATCTTCAATATCTGATTGTGTGCCTTATCCTCCATCCCCCAGGTGACATCTGATCACCTTGACCTGCCTTCACAAGAATCCTATTAGGTCAGTTTAGCTAGAATCCTCCCTGATGTATCCTCCTCTTTATAATTTCCATCCACTGAACTGCTCACCCTGCTCCTGGGCTATAAATTTCCCCGTTTTCTTTGTTGTATTTGGAGTTGAGCCTGATTTCTCTCTCCTACTATAAAACCCCATTGTAGTAACTGTCGGTATACCTATCATGATAGTCCTCCTTAAACAAAGTCTGACATCATCTTTAATAAGTGTTATGAATTATTTTTTTCTTTAACAATATCTAAATTCCCAGGAGAAAGCTGTTTAGCAGTGATGCAGTAATAAATTATCTCTTACTCTGCCTCTTTACATAATTATTTGGTGGTAGTTTTGTAGAGCTGTACTGTCATTTGTGCTAAATGCCCAAAATAAAGCAATCTTGGGCACATCTTATATTTTTATTTTGCTTGTTTTCAGACTGAAACAGCTGTTCAGAAAAGGAGGAAAATTACTGTTTTCGTCTGCACTCAGGGAATGCCAACTGAAGCCTCACACCTGGAGTTAGAATTTCTGGGCTGTGCTCCAAACTGCCAGTGCTGTGTCGTGGATTCAGAGACAACAGAACTACAATCCCCTGGCCACTAGAATCAGGTGGGGGTAATAACTTGTTAATGTGGCCACCAGGCCTAAATCAAAAAATCTCAAGCCTGGGTCAAGGAAAGAAACTGCAGTGCCTTTTCAAAAGTTTAAGAGACCAGCAGTGCTGGCTAAAAAAAGTTGTCTTCTAAAGTAGTAGGAAATCCCATACCTGCACCAAGATAGGCTTTTGTGTTATAATCATAGCCTTAGGATGCAAGCCTGCTTGCCTTTTGATCTTGAATAAGTCTCATTTTGTAATCCATTCACTAAACCAAAGCACAGTAGGATGCGTGACTCTGACTGAAGCAGTTTCTCAGTCTTCTACAAAGATGAACTACATCAATGGCCTTTACTTATGTCCTTATTACAACTGAAATGAATACTCTAAAACAATCTGAAGGCACTTATAACTGGGTTTGAAATTCAGTGAAAGAGGTGGGGGGGGGTGCTATCTCCCGGGCTACTTGATCAGCAGCCTGTGATTCCATTAATAATTAAAACTTAACCACTTATGTATTTAAGTAATACTGCATGAAAACATCTATTTCACTTTAATCATTTATTTATTTAGCCATATAATTATAAGGGCTTTACGGTCATTTTTCTATTTCTCTTGAAAGAAGAAAAGAATAATCTGGTAAGTTAAATTCTTATGCACAAATCTGAAGACAAATTATGTAGCTCCATGTTGCCTTCCAATGAATATCTGCCCATATTCTTGCATTAATGGGAAAAAGTACCCAAAATATATATAATGATAACAGATGTGGTCTTCGATATTCTAGAAATATTTCTACTTATTTATATGGTAGTAGAGCATTTCAATTTCATATAACTGAAAAAAAAAGTCTTATTGAATTGAGTCAGCTTCTCTAGGAATCCTTTCATGTTCTATACTTTATGCAGTATGTGAAAGCAGTCAATAGAAACATGTTTCAATATATATTCAAACTAAATATTTTCTTAGCTAAAGGTTAACACTTGCTCTACAACATCATTAGACTTTAAGTCCAAAGGGAAGAATAGTGGTGTCTTCTCGTGGCATTTTCTAAATAAACACAAAACAAACAGGACACTGGTTTCTTCTGTCTTTAAATCTGATAGCCCAAAGGCATGTCCTTTTCCAAGAGTCCTTTATTAAAGACATCCTACATTTCTCTAAGCAATACAGCTGGACTTCTTCTAATGAAGTAAAATCCTTTCTTGGGCACTTTGGTGGGGGGCTGGGGGAGTCAAGCTCCTCCCAATTAAGATTTGTAAAGCCTTAAAAAAGTAGGTCAGTCACTGAGTTTTAATAAAGATGCTTCCAGCAGTTCAAAAGATAGATCTGAAACTGTTCATGCCCCTGCCAGCATTTGATACCTAATCTTAAAATTTCTGAGGTCAATAAAGATAGCCTGAAGCAGGACCTGCAGTGGTTACTGAGCTTTAGTAACTCCTAGAATTAAGCACATATTTTTGGACATGTCTTGCTAAGATCAGTAGAATTGTCTCACGATCACTGAATTTTTCACTTTGTCTCTATCCAGCTGCTCGGCTGGGGTAGGATGGAACAGGGAGAAGGGAGAGTGGTGACCTCCCCTCAAAATAATGTCCAAGAATTAGTCTTTTTAAGGGAATTTTTGACAAGGTAATTATTAACCTTACTTTAAAAGATATTAGAGGAAAGTCAAAGCAAGGCTAGGAAAAATTACCATAAAGACAATCCAGGTGAGCGGCCTTCTTATTTTTCTTTTTTAATCAGGCTAATTCTCCTACAAATCAATTCCAACTTCTCCTTATGCCTGTGATGGTAGAAATCAGCCACAGCTCTGTATTAAAGAAACACAGAGTCTTTAATAAAATATTTTTTAAGATACTATATTTATTCTCTTTATTCCTTCCTCTCTAAATTCCCTCTTGGTGATGATCAGACTAACACTGAAATACATATGACAAAATGTCTCACCATGGTGCCAACATAGTTGTCATTCCATGTTGGGACTTAATCTGAATTATATGGGGTCAATAAAGAAGCACAGAGGCTAAAACATGTGTACATGTAAGACATTTCACATGAATATGATAAATTACCATCCTCAGTTTCCTTATCTTCTACTGGCATTGATTGGAATTGTGGCAATTAGTTAATTATTTGGGATGCTCCTTTTTTTAAGGCTATCTTGGGTGAGACGTGCGTATTTTTGTTTTTGTTTTGTTTTTTGGTGGGAATAAGTAAAGTAGCATAATATAAATGTGAGGTTTATTAGAAGGCTATGAAAGCATTTCACAGAAATAAAGCCAGGATTTAGAGCTGGAATTGGCAATGTGTCAGTGATCTAGAGAACTACACTGCTATCTCTCTTTCTGTCTCTCTGGCAGTGTAGGCAGCTAAACATATAACCACCCGCTCTCAGGGACAGAAAAGGTCTGATCTGGATTGTTTGCCACGTTCCATTGTGCTAAATGCACCACCATAGATTTCAAACTACCAGCTGAAGTCAACCAGTCTGTAAAAATTCCCCTAAATTTAGCAAAAGGTTCCTATGAAATGGAATAAGCTGACTTCAGTACACTACTGCTCTCAGCCACAATGTCTATTGACCTTTTCTCTGCATGTTCAATCCATCCTTCCGATTCTCTTTGAAGACTGCATTCTATACTGACTTTACCATTATGCACATGCTTGAAAATGGCTGTCCCAGCCCCATCTGGATTAACATTTCAAAGACTACGCTTCTAATTTTAATTTTTCAAGGGATATTTTATTGTCTTAGCCTATACTTCATGTGTTGCTAAATTTAAGGGAAGAAGAGGTGTTGATGGCAATAGGCCTGAACATTACATAGCCAAAACCTGAATGCCGCTTAAAGCAGACTGAACTCCTTTTTTGGAATACTATTATACAAGGAGAAAAAAGAAGACGAGAAATCACAGTATCATATACATGGATTATTAGCCATGGAAATATATTATGGTAGCACACGTGAATTTTTTAAGTGCATTACAGAACTTTTAAAGAGAAGAATACTTCCAGTGCAATCCAAGTATTAGCACAACTGATGGTACCAGCTATTTATGCTATTATTTTTCATTTTTAAACTACCAAAAATATTGTGAATTTGTATGTAATTTGTGATTTTCATTTGCCCTTGGATAAGTAATGAAATGATAATCACATACATGAGCATTCTTTTTGATATCAAACTTAAAAGCAGAATAGGTTACAGTTATTTCTAAATACGCCAAAAGAAAAATGTTCTGGGAAAAATCTACATATATACAAAGAACAATGGCTTACATACACAGAGATATAAATAAGATAGTATTATATTTTTCAAGTACTACAAACATCAAATAACATTATCATCCCTTTTATTTTTACACACAGCAGCATTTCCTTTATCAATATATTACATATATATACTTTATACATATATATTCATATTTTTATTTAAACCATATGATTTTATTATAAACTTTCCACTTTCACAGGCTTGTATGTAAAGAATTTCATACAATTAATACTGCTAATAAATGGCTTTTAAGGCTGCTGGTGACAAAAACACATATCCTCTATCTGAATGATACAATCTCTTACAATAATCTTTCACCTTTTTATCGTTGCTAGGTATCCAGCAATGATATGTTATATACAAGCTAATAATGAATCATTCAATTTCGCTGATGCCAGGAGAATCTGATGCCAGGCTGAATTTTGTTGGCCTAAAGATATCTGTACTGTTTTCCTCCCATTGAAATACATTTTGTTTGATAAAAGGACTAACCACTCAGTAGAAAATTGGAACACATAAAATCAATAGATTTCCTTGCTTACCAAACCAACATGATGTATAACAGCAAGTAATTCTGAAATCCATTTAAACAATCCGATTTTTTTAAAAAATAGGTGTAAATTCAATTGAAGGATATAGACATTTTATTTTATGACTATGTGTCAGAGAGATGATACTGTTAACTGTAGAGTCACATGAAATTCAAGCTGATCCCTTCAGCAAGGACAGAACTTGGTGGAACAGAGAAACATTTGAGGATAGTTCACATGAAAGAGGATCAAAGTGAAGTTCCTACTTGTTTTTTTTTCAATGAGATATCATGGCTCATGTAAATTTTATAGTAATTTCTAGATTATATAACCTAAGTCTAGTATTATCAAATATGCTAATTATCCCACTTGTTATTGATGACACATCTGTAAGCAGGTTTAGTTCGTGGCACAAAATATGTCCTCATTAAATAAATAGTTAACAAAGAAATATACATCTACAAGCGTCAAGTGGTTATAAACTCCCCCCAAAATGTATAGAAAATATTTAATGTATGTATGGGCCAGACCAATATACCTAAGCATCCAGAGAGTTTGAAAAGCAGATAGGCTGATGAATTTCTGTCCTTTAATAACTCATCAGCCTATCTACTGGACATTATTTTAGAGCTGGAACAGATTACTCTGCTTTAGGGAAAGTAAAGAAATGGGCACTGGCTGCAACAGTTAACCTTTATCTTCTGTTCTGGATTGAAGCCCTACCCTAGCGTAATCCTTTCAGCAAAAGGGAATCTTGCTGTTAACTGGATCCAACGTCTTGAGAAGGCATTTATAGAGCATTCTATTGCTACCTGAGCCTCTGCCTTTGAGCAAGGTCTCTATGATATTGTCACAAGGCCTTCCAGACAAGAGGACAAGTGGAGGTGGACAATCAGTTTGTATTTGGATTCCTGAAGCTGTCCAACATGTCCAACTGCATCCAGCTAGAAGCAGAAATGTGCACCTAAGCACCATGTGGGCTAGAGGCAGCCCAAATCTTTAAGTTCACCTCTTCTTACAAAAATAATCCTTCCAGTTACATACAAGATAATCCCTAAGAAGAATTTTGTAAATCAATCTTCATCTCAACATGTTCCTAGTGGCATTTTAGTGCTACTCTTAGATTAGCACCTTGGATAACTGCTCAGCAGGCCACTACTTAAAACCAGCTCTTGAATGTGCATTTGTGAATTTTTCTTGGAGACAAGGTACACAGCTTTTTATCAGATTCTCTAAGGTGTTAATATCTGAAAATAACTGGAAACTACTTCCTTAGGGTATTGTGAGGTTGAGTGATATCACCAGGCCTCACTCTTTAAAGTGGTAGGAAGGAAATGGGTATATCTTCTATTTGAAGTGGTTTATTAAAAAGAATATGGACTTTGGTTTAACTTCCCTTTCTCTCAATAGTTATGTGATCATGGAAGGACATAATATTTATGAATCTATTTTGTCATTAAAAAATTTCTAAACTAATAAACATTTTTTAGAAAGTATTTATCACCCCAATTTAGATTAATTCTTTTATATACTAAATATTATTTAGAAGCTAGCATTTATTTTTATTTACACTATAAAATTATTTGGGTCCAGTATAATATGATATGTTTACTTTTTAATATACTATGAATGCTGAAAACTCTGGTTTTTGAAAATCACTAACAGTTATAAAATTATTATAATTTTATATAATTTATAACTAAAATTAATATAATTTATAACTAATGATTGTATATCTCACCATACCATAGAGACATGCAGTGATCTAGGAAATAGCATTCTTTTAAACACATTTGAATTTTTTAGGTTAGTTTAAGGTTAAGTTACAGTGAGAAGACTTAAGACCTAGGAATTATTTCCTAAGATAAACACGGCAACAAATAATACTTGTTTAGTAAAACATGACCATGGTTTATAAGTAAGATATTTCACTTTTTAAACTCATTCCTCATGTTAGCAGTTGCTTGGCAGATTTTAGCTCATTATCATTTTGTCTTTCTCAATTACTTGGGCAGTTACTGTATTTTATGCTTCTGCACTTTCTTAATCATGCAAAGTTGAGTGACTGAACAGTACAAGCAATATCCACACAGTTTTACAAAACTTTTTACAGAAACATATAACATTTGCACATCAAGTTTGTAAAACTCATCTGTACCCAGTTTCTAAGAAGAATTACTAGGAAAACAAACTAGGAAAAAAACTAGGAACTATGTTATGATTTATTGTAAAAATATACAAATTATAAGCTATTAAAAACAAGATGTCTACTTCACACAAGCACTTTTATGAAATGCAAAAGAATTTAAATATCTAAATTCATATTTTGCTTATCAATAGAAAGAATAATTTTTGAACCAAAAAGCAGTATCAGATATATTGACAAAAAATAATTTGAACTTCAAAAGGTAAGGGATCTTAAGCACGTATCTAACTATTCTAATTTAGTTCAAGTTTTCTTACCCAGACTAAATATATCCCAGTGTTACAAGGACACTTGCATGTGAGTCGATGATTTTACCAATGACCTTTGGGAAACAGTGACATTGGGACAACAAGGCTGCAACCCTGAAAGTGCATAAATGGGCCTCAGACTTCAAAAGAGAGAAAAGGATTCATTTATTAAAATGGCTTTATGTTTAACCTGAATGAAATTACATACTACAAATGGAATGGGTAAGAGCTTCTTCAGAGAAAGGGTGGCAAACAAAGAACCAATATAGCCTACCAAAAACCATGTGACAGATTAAATACTCTCCCCTCAAAAGTAGAGTTAATAACTAAAATAATACAAAAATATGGGAAATTGTAAATATGTTCATTTTTCTTCTCTTTTCACAAGTTCAGACAACTCCACTTGCATAGGCAAAGCAAAAACATTCTTTTCTCCATTCACAATGATCACTCAGAACCCTCCTGTTTTTCTCTCCCAATCTTCTCCCATTCCATTTCATTTCTTTGCAGCTACTGGATTTTACTCTGGATTTTAGCCCTGCTCTTGCAGTTGGTACATTGTTTCTGTGGCTTTGACTTTTGATATCTCATACAAACTCTGGTCTGGGCACAGCTTGCTCTTGTGTCTGTTCCTGGTCTCCTTGGAGACTGCCACCTACAACTAGCCCACTAGTTAATGGCCCTACTGACATTTGCCCAGAGGAATGAACAGGTATAATCATTCTATGTATTTTAGCAAGGCATTTGCTACTTTTGCCTCATGATAACTTTGTAGGCAACATGCAGCTAGAGAAAATGCATTGGATGCTGGTAAGCTAAGATGGATTGGAAGTGGGTGCAAGAACGAGAGGTGCAGAGTAGTGGATCAGTGTACAGTTCCCTAGCAGCCTGGCTTGAGTCTGCTCCTCTCCTAGTTTCAGTGTTTTATCACTGATTCAGAAAGAAAATGATCAAATTCACAAAAGACAAATTTGGGAACCTAGCCAACACATTGGGTAACTGAATAAAATTTTAAAAGATTGCTTAACAAGTTGGAGCCACAGGCAGATTCTAACATGAAGCATTAATATCATTGAAATGTGAAAAAGGGAAAAAAGGTATATATATGAGGGTTATATGAAGGCTAGCAGCTCTTATACAAAAATTACTTAAAATTTTCCTTGCCAGTTCCTTGTGAGTAAATAGCACAGTAACACTTCCAAAAGCTAATGCAATTTTTGTATTAATCAGTAGTACCTAGACTACTTGAGGTGATAGTATTGATCTCCCAGTAACTATAAGAAGTCAGATAAGGAAATGGAAATGTATTAAACTACTGGGGTATTGTGTGGGAATATTTTAGACACTTTTTAATTTAATTCGCACAACAACCTCTATGAAAATTTATTGCTATCACACTTTACAGATGACAAAATAGAATGTTAGAAAAGTTAAGCAATCTTCCCAAGATCATAGGTACTAAAGTTAGGAAATAGTATTTTAAGCCATGGCTGTGTGATTCTAAAACATATAGGCTTTACGTCATAGAAATGGATCCAGATATTCGAACTAAAATGAATGTGGTGAGGAAACTGAAAGCTACTTTCCCCTTTCTCCCCAAAACAGAAAAGGCACTACTGTGTTAAGACTAGGCAAGGGAAGATATATGTTAGACAAAATCTTTGTACTGAGATGCTTCAAAGGATAGGGAATTACCAGTCTCTGGGAGGTTTAGCACAGGCTGAATGAGCATTTGTCAAGTGTTCTGTACACATTAGGCAGTTGATTGGACTAGGCAGTTTTTAAGGAATTTTTCAACTGAAAGAATCTCTGATTCTAGAATATTTATGATTGATGGGGTTCAAGAAGTGAACCAGAAAGCTTAAGTATGAGAAAAGAGGACGATATTCCAGTGCATGTCTTAGTAATATGCA
This sequence comes from Aethalodelphis obliquidens, assembly GCF_003676395.1. Lineage (NCBI taxonomy): Eukaryota > Metazoa > Chordata > Mammalia > Artiodactyla > Delphinidae > Aethalodelphis > Aethalodelphis obliquidens. The sequence goes on along the minus strand of NW_020837945.1, from coordinate 44,917,559 downwards.
CACTGAAGCTTTACAGCATTCTGAATCAGAAGCTGTCAGGTACTCTGATATAGGTTTGAAAGAACCAGAAGACTTTGAAATAATCCTTTGTATATATAATTGCTCTGTATCAGTAACTTCAAATTAAATCTTAATCCAGTATAATCATTTAATGATTTTATTCAAATTAATGAATTTGAACTCTTAGCATCCTAAATTTTAAACATTCACCGTGTTCTAACATTGTGCCAAACACTAAAGGAGATGAACATAACATTAAATAATACATACTTCTTGGTATATGAAGTAACCACCAAAGATAGAGAATATATTTTCATGTCTTTTTAAAGAATAAAATAATTATGCTGTACCATTTATCTAACACTTGGTTTCTCCTTGTAAAAACATTAATTTCCAGCATAAGACATCTTGTGAGATTTACACGTGTAATGTGCAGTTGATTACAAATGAACACAGCCAAGCTTGCAACCTTGATTTAAAAAGCATGATCCTCTAATCTAAAGTAAAACATTTAAAATTAGCTAGCATTTTAAAATTGGATACATGCGAATAATTAGCCTCCTAGTTTTTTTTCCCTTTCTTTCTATATGCACTTGCTGCAGAAGAACATCTTCATAGGTATGAAAGGAAATAAAGAAGAAAAGTTCCAGTGCTGACTCATCGTCTGTTTGCCTTTGGGCCTAAACTCAAAAACTCTTTATATAACCGATCGTCTTTTGAAACTAGACCATTTGGTACTGGATTCTTTTTTTAGGGAATTACGTAACGGGTGATGCTGTTCAAAAGTGCCTTTTATATGCAATTATTCGATATGTTTAGATAAAATATAAGGGTGGTGCCTCTAAAATATAGTTAACTCCAGCATCCTAAAAGACCTTTCATTAAATAACAAAATGAGAAAGTATGTAGGGTATAACGTTAAATGAGTGTATACAATGATTGCAACTGTATAAAGGGACATGTGCCCACAAATAATATGATATGAGTCCTCAACTCTTTTTTCTCTTTATTTTCATTCTCTCTCTTTTCATCCTTCCCTCACCTCCCCACCTTCTCTCAGCATTATCATTCATTCCAATGATTTTAGTCGCTGCATATACAATGATGCTGAGTTACAGATGCAAATTCCCAAATTCCTGTAGAACAAACAGATCTGGTTGTGCTAATGTCACATGGAAAGTGACACTATTTTAAAAGTGAATTCATATTTCCTGCCACTTCAGTTCCTTCTCCCCAATAACTTATATTAATTACTCTATCACCATTCACCCAGTCATTCAAGATAGAAAATCTAGTAATTCTCCACCTCTCCTTTCCTACATTTTCTTTATCTGCCTAGCAAAATATAGCTGTTAGTTTTCTTTGCCTTCATTCATAGTTCAGCAATGTCATTCCTGGATTATTTAAATTGCATCCTGTTTAGGCTTTCGCTAATATTCTGTTCTAAATATACAACCCAAACTTCCTTTCTGAAATAAAGATATATCATTCCCTTTCTCAAAACAACACAAAACAAAACAAACAAATCTTTAAGTAGCTCTCCATTAAATACAAGGTAAATTTATTTTAAAGCCCTTTAATAACTGACTTTAATTTCAGTACTGTCATGTTCTACTATCCATCATATAGCCTATTTTCCAACTATATCGGAAGTATTTTTTCACACACACTGGTGATGCCGATCAGAAGTGAGGTTTATCTTTCAAGGATCAGCTCAATTATGACCTCCTTGATTCACTTTATTTTTCAATAAATCTTCTGTCAAGAATTTGTTCTGTTTTCAGTGCTCCCAATAGCACTGTTCACAGTACCAGAGAGCATTTATCCAATTGTCAGATAAGCTTATATATATCTTCCACCACACTTGTGAGGATTCTGAGAGAAAATAACGCATCTTATTTGTCTTTGAATCCCCTATGTATACAAAACGAGCTCCAAAATGGTTTTTGAATGAATGAGTGGAATCACAGCTAAAAAATATTTTTTCCTTCTATATGATCTTAATCAATGAAGGAAATTACAAGGTATACAGTTATAAGAATATGAAATATATCTTAAATGGGAAGATATAGTGGGCTAGTGATTATCATTTATTTATATTTACTGAGAGAAGAAACAATTTGAAAATTAAATGATATCAAATCTAGAATCATCAAAGTAAAATTCTGAAACTGTAAAATAATAAAGGAGCACTGATAATGATCTAAGCAGGTGCTCTTATATGTGGTAAGATTTTGTTGTGGTGTAAAAAGGAGAAGAGACATTTGAAATTAATCCAGTAGTTCTAACATATAACTCAGTCATATTTGCTGGAGGAATCAAAAATTTTTTAATATAAGGACTTGCCCCCATACCAATTTATAAAACAGTCACTTGATATTACTGGAAGATCTGTATCAAAATTTTCAGATTCCTTTTGATATAAACTAAGCTTAATCATTATAAAAAGTGGTTGGTGCGGCAAGCTCTCCTAAACGTGGTTCAGGTTTATAGAGCGTCTGATTGGAGGTATAAGGGGCCTTGCTCATCAGGGAGCTCCTCTGTGGTAATACTGCTTTTGCTACATTCAATTTTTACTTCTAAGTTTTGAATGAATAGCACAATAGCAGCAGATGTTATGTTAGAGGTAGTAATCACCTCTTCATGGTAATCAGGAACAGGCCGTATGTCCCAAGACATCCAAGCAAAACCAGTAATATTTCTGTAGTAGTCTAGGACAGAGAATGCCTAGACTTAATCTAAAAATGAAATAAAAAGTTATTAAAATCTCTCATCATATCTCTCATGATTCTAGATATGCGTAAAATATTATCTTTGTTTTACTTTTCTTTGTAGGTGAATTATGAAGAAGTCTACAGGACATTTTTTTCCACTAGATATGCTTCAAAAAGATTTAACTCTGTGTGCCTGACAGTAAGAAATACAATTAGAATAGCCTCTACCTTTAAAGTACCCACACCTCATGGTTATGAATCTAACTCATACACACACACACACAAAAAAGACAATATGCAGTAAATGTCACAACAGAGATACAGATGAAATGCTGTGTGGGTTAGGGAGGGTAGGGGGATTCTCTCTCTAGGTAGGTAGGTTAGAGAGAGAAGGACAGGGAAGGAGGGAGGGAGGGAATGAATATGAATGAATGAATGTGAGAGAGACATTAACAGGTATTACTGCTGGGTGGAAAAAGGAAAAAAGCTAAGGAAGATGTTTTCTGTAGGTACTATAGTATGTCACTCAGATCCCCTTCTGTGGACCGAGGCCTCCATTATGTCAGCTTTGCTGCTCACACAAGGTGGGGCCTACAGCTTACACAGATGACTTGTAGATGAGGGGGCCAAGGGATCTCCTTGCCTCCATTAAAGAAATCTCTGAATAGCCATTTTAGCTTCAGAGCAACCTGTGAGGTTGAGGGAGTCCTCGTCTGCAACTACATCTGAATTCAACTTCTCCATCTGCCCATCACAATTCCCTCTAGTTCCCTAGAGGACTCCCCAGTAAATTTCCTGAATGCAAATACTGCTTCAGGATCTTTTTTACAGGAAATCTGACCTAAGATAGGATAAATAGAAATCAAAACAATGGTTATACAGGTAATTTTCAGAGTACACTAACTTATAAATATATCCATTCTGGACAATCCTTATCTATAGGACACTGCTGAGCCTGAGGGAAGCAGGCATAGCCAAAATTAGGGCCTGACACATAGTGGAGACTCCAACTAATAACTGTTTTTGCAGTGAGTAACTAAAAACAAGTCAAATACGTTACAAGCATAAGAACAGTAAGATAGAAAAATCAAGGTGTTGACCTCTGAGGTTCACTAACATGACTGCGTAGAGAGAAGAACAATGATTCTCATGTAAATCATGAAAGAAACATGAAGGCTGTCAGTTATTGATTATGGCAATTGGGAGCACATACTGGTATTAACTCTACAGTACAAACTTCAAGAGAAGGGAAAAAACTGAAAGGGGCCTGCATTAAGAAGCCCATATAAAAGAGGTACAGTTCCATATCTGAATCCTCTGAACAAAGACCTATGAAATATTGCTTGGGCAAAAAAAGTTACAAAATGTATATTAAAGCATCAGAGGAGTCTAGAAGAAGCTCCCTCATGGTGTATTGTTTCAGCCAGAAAGTTAGAGTATGCTGATTAAGCTTCACATAAAAAGTTAACTTCTTCATACACTTAGAGGACAACAGAAACTATTATCATCTTTGGACCAACACAATTTTCAAATCCTAAATAAACTCTGGAGAAATAGCACTTAGCTTTTCTTCTCCTTTCTAATGTCCCTAAATGTGATTTTTGTCCCAATGTAATTAATCTGATAGGCCTACATATTGTAGAAAAGATCACCAGAGATAACAGACTTATTTTTCTAATGCTCTTTTAATTGCAAATGACATCATCCAAGTCCAAAGTTTTACTCAGAGTATCAAAGAACTCATGAATAGTTGTTCTGTCCCAGGCTAACCTTTTGGAAGTTTCAAAATAAAGACATGCCAGAACATAAAATACCAAAATATTACTTACACACAAGCAAATTAAGAGTCAGAAAAGATAGAAATTAAAATGTTTTCTTTGTTTGCTATTCATGCAAATCATCAAATGAATACCACATCTTTACAAACCACACACTAAAAAATGAAATACGGTGAGGGAATTTTAAGTTTCAGGCAGCAACACTGAAACATGATTTCAAAATATAGTCAAGGCATTCTTATGCCTTCTTGGAGATACGTAAATGTATTACAATTTATGATAAAATATAAAGTTAAAAAATAGCAATAAGTAATAAATAAATGATATTTCATATTTTACTTTGAGTTAAAATACAGCATATTTAAACTCCCCAGCCTGGTACTGTAACCTATGCTCAATCACGGTGACCATAAGAACCTTCCTTAAGTGGCAGTCTACTTACAGCTTCAATTCCCTTGCTTGCCAATCAGATGACTGTGGAAGAGTAAGGTCTCACTTACAAGGCTGTGTACTGAGCAATTCTGTCCTTCAGGGATACATTTACACAAATATCATGGAGCTTTACTAAGAAATAAGTGCATATTGCTTGAATGGAGAAGAGTAACAAAAATGAGAAAAAAATACAAAGGATCTTGGGAAAGTTGTAAATTGAGAGAAAGTATGTTACAATAATATAAATAAGGCCTTCCAGTGTGCATCTAACCAGAAAAGCCGTTACATTTTTGTTTCTAGGGAAAAATATAATTTTAACGATTCATTTAAATGATGGTGACCTGCCCACCCAGAAGCTATTTTTCCTTCCTTCCAATTTATTTGTCGATGAAAATATGCATTACATATTGCCACACAGCTGTCACTCTCTACTTGGCAGGAAAATTGAAGCTGTGATAGCACATGTTGCTTATTATGTTAAAAGCTGAAAACAAGTACTTAACTAGGTACATGTCAAATACAATTTAAAAACAAATTCACTCACAACAAACGAACACCACAATAATAGATCTTAAAAACTCAATTCAAATGATATTTCTTATGACATGCAAAGAAGAAATTCATGAAGAAAAATTAAATTTTTTCACATGAAAATTCTACAGTTGTAAATGGATTATTGTTGTTGCTGAACATACCCTCTAAGGCTGTTCATGATGAAAACCTCTAGGTGTATAACTCAGAGCCTTTAATCCCTGGCTGAGTTTGGAGAAGTTTTCACTAAGAGTTAGAAGCTCACCAGCGGCTATCACTTTATATGTAAAGCTCTCCCTAAACGCTTTACTAAAGATCTCCAATAATAAAATTTACAGGAAAAATACTGCCTTCTTACTAGCATGCAAATTATTGTTTCAATATAAATATACATAACAATCATATATTTTGCAGTGCTTCCTGTAACTTATGACAATTCTGGTCTAATCTTAGTAAGATTCTGAACAAGTCATAGTATCTCTCTGAATTCCAGTTTCCTCTTCTGTAAAATGAAGGGCTTACATTGGTATGTAACATTTCGGAGTTCTTAAATCAAATCAACAACAATTATAATAATAAATGAAACATGTAACAGTGTGGTTTAACATGGAAAATACTTTTTGAAAATAAAGTGAATCAGATGTAATAGTCAAATGGAGTTGAGTTTGATTTCTGACTGCCATTTAGCTGTGAAACTATGGGCAGTTACCTGAATTTTCTCTGAGAAGAGTTGTGTAAGTAGCAAATTACCATCATGGAGATACTACCATGACCATGTCTAAGTAATCTGTGACCATCACCCAACCCCACCTGCCAATATTTTAGTCACTTTAATCCCTACGCATGATGATAATTTCATCTTTTTCACTGAATGGTGTTAACTTAAAATACAGTGACTATGTTAAGTAGTCCATTAATTAAAGATTAAAATAAAAAGCTAGTTTACCCTTTCATATCTCCAAAAAGTAAGAAATGTAATAAAGATATATTTCAATACTCCTTAATTGCTCCTAGAATTTCATTTTCTGTTGATCTAAAATATGTTTCTTGACATGATGCCTACCTTACACTCCAGCCCTTACAGTGCCAATGATTACTTTGGTTGAAATTGTTAGGTTAGTATATGATTACTTCTGTAGTTATCACAACTATCATTAATGATTGGAATAATTAAAACTTTTTGTCTGTCCTCTACTAGCCCACATAAACTTCATAAGGTCAGGAGCATTTATCCATCCAGTTTACTGCTGTCAGCATCTGTCACAGTGCCTTGACCTTGCTCAATAAATATTCTGCAGTTAATGAGTAAATGATGCTACACATCTTCTTCACATCTCCCTCTCCAAGGTCGCTGCTTCTCGCAGTTTTGCTCCTTGCTTCTTCTGAACTCACACAAAAAACCTCTGTATTTTATAAAATCTGAAAAAGTAGAAGCTTTTAGCATCTTCACTTTTTCACTGCAAATAGTGGAGTTATTGACAGCAATTTTTCCAAGTCTCTTTAAAATTTAACTTTAAAATGTTCATGAAGCTGTATATTTGAGGCCCTAACACTGCTCTCCCTTCCCTGCAAGATTAGAAGTTTTATTCTGTTAAGCTCCACTGGGATGAAGTAGGCCCATGGGAGATAGTTTTCTTTTACACAAAACTTACTTTATAAATCTATCTCAGATTCTACCTTAAGCCCAAACAGACTTCACCCTAAATTTCAGCCACACATGTCTATAAAGAGCTAGACTGCAAATGGTCTATTTATATGTTTGACCAAGCAGGCTTCCCTTGGGGCGGTGGGGGGAAACACTCACCCAAAGAAAAGTGAATATTGCATAATTTTGTTTGAGGACAGAAGCTTAGAGTTGCTCATTTATTTAATAAATATTTGTGATCTAAATCAAATAAATTCTAGATTTTGCTCTCAATCATCTTATACTCTAATAGGAAAAGTTGACAATAAATTAATAGTTACTTCTTTGTAACTAATGTACCAAGTACAATAGAATAAAGATGTGGTTATGAGTATGGTCTGTCATCTGTCACTCTGGTTGCCCTATGCTCATTCCCAGAAATGTTACAATTGCCACTGGAATTGCTTCCACATTTGATATCTGCCAGAGCCTTCGACATCAACACTGGAAGCCACAGCAAGGAAGGAGAATGTTGACTGCAATACTGCAGAAACAAAAAACAGTCCTCAGAACACATTCATGTTAACCCTTGGAAATTTCCACAAATAATTAGGGGTATTTGGAGACACTGAGGTCCCAAAGAGGGTGAAAACAGCACCGGAAACTCACTAGTTGTTAATGTTTGCCTTATCCACTCATTCTTGGGATAGCTTGGGGAATACAGATTATAGAACAAAACTAGTCAGAAATGAAATAGGCTACCTTATAAGATGGTAAATTCTCTGCCTATAGCCTCTAAAATGGTGGCTTTTGTCAGAGGTATATGGGATGGGAGGGTAGGCTTATTGAACAATACTCCCTTTAGCTCTTAGATCTCATGAGTCTATAAGATCATATAATGGAGCATTGCACATGTATTTTGAGCCACCCATTGTGTCCTTTTCCTGTACTGTCTTTCTTTCTTGGCAATGTAGTCATATTTTGAAGAAACAGGTATAAGGGTCTATACATGAAATAAAGTTTGTACCATTTCCTGAAGCCCCTTCAGCATCATTCCCTGTCCAATCCTATACCAGAGTTAGTATGAACAAAATTTGCAAATATCATTGGTTTATGCTGATTATGCTATTTTGGCATCCATTGATTGTTTTTAATGGGAACACTTGCTATCCAGTTGGTTTTAACTATTGATAATAACCAGCATATTGTTTTCATGTGTTCCTTTTCCTACTGAGCACTACACTACGTTTCCACTAACACTCCTTTCCTGCTACTTCCTATGGTGGGTAATACCATGGCAGCTCTTACCTAGCATGCAATTTACCTAGGTTTGCACCACATGATATGGGAAGTACCAGTTAGAATTACAAAGGTTTCAGAGACAAGAAAAGGTATCCTGCTATGTTTTGAATGAGTCCAAACTTAGTGAAGGAAACTTAGGTCTCTTATGTACAATAATAGTCTGGTGCTTAGAAAAGTATCATGTAGTTTTATTTGAAAACCTAGAATATAAGCTTTAAAATAAAAATGTTTAAAATATACAACACATAATTTCACTTTAAAAGGAATGACCTGCTAAGCAACTAAAATGAGATCCCTAGGCTGAAAGACTTATAGTCTATTTGAGGAAATAAAATAGAGAAAAACAATGAGGAATACCAAAAGATAATACTCATTAAATGATAAATAATGTAGTATATACTTTATTTACTCTTTACAGATTCAGCCTTCCTAGTCTGTCAGAATCAAGGAAATCCTCATGGAAGACAATGGGCATGAAAGGGACTCTGAGTAAGAATGGAAATGTGCATTCCAGAACAGAAACAGCATAACTGAAAACATACAAACACGGGTTAGAACAATTTATATAGGGAACAGACATGAGGTTCAGCCAATCATAAAGAATTATCCTCACAGGAGCTGGAAAAAGAAAATAGGCTCAGCTTATGGAAGGCCTTTTAGTAAAAGTAGGGAAGTATAGATCTGATTCAGTAGGCAACAGGAAAGCAACACACAGTCGTTCTTGATCAAAGGAGTCCAATGAGGAAAGTGGTATATAACATATAAACAGACAGTGTCATCCAAGATGAATTGATTATAGAAGGGAATAGGAATGGAAGCAGGAACCCTGGCTCAAAAAATATTTTGAGGTCAGATGAAACTGTGCAAGCAGCTATTCTCATTACTATTTTATTTACAATACTTCTTAGGTCTTCAGGCAAATTTTCCCCCAATATAAAATACATGTCAATAAAAATGTCACTTAATTGTCAATATTCACATATATAAACATATGGTATTAATATATACAGAAGCCTGAAAAATAGTATGGTATGAGACTAGTTTATTCATCCATCCATTCATTCAACCTTTGAGTACCTAGGATGAGCAAGGCATTTGGTAGATTTGAAGATACTAGGATAGTAAATTTTCTATACCTATTTTCTTTGGTAACCCCACCCTTATTCATCTAGTCAAACTGAAATACTCTTCCATCACAACTTTGGTGAGTATCAAGTCTTCTTCCACTGAAATGTCCAAATCTAACTGTGCATCCCTTTTGCATTATCATGATCAGACCCTCATCCTTTCTCCTCAGGGCATAAGGCATTATCTTCCTCTATGGTCTCCATTCCTTTAATCTCACCTCTTTCCAATCTATTATTCATACTATCACAAAAAGATTCCTAAAACAAACATTTAATTCCTTCTTAAAACTACCCATGACTCCTTATTTCAAACAAAATGAAGCTTTAATTCCTCAGCAAAGTACACAAGGCCCTTCGCAATCTAGCTTCCATTGACCACTGTGGCCTTATCCACCATCCCTCTCCCTAGCCGCCTGCTTGCACTGCAATCCCACAAAGCTACTCTTTTTTTTCTTTATGACCTTACCTTGAATTCACACACTGTTGCTCAACACCTGGAAAAATTCTCCTAATGCTTTAAGGAAAGTTAAAATGTTATCTCCTTTTATGAAGCCTTCCCCAGATTCCCCAGGAAGTTTTGCTAACTCTCTGCTTTCAAGTATTGTGTGTGTTCCTTTATATAGAACTTTTCATGTAGCTTTTTATTATGTTTTCCTCCTTATTTCCCTTTCAGGACAGATACTATGTCTCAGTTATTCTGTATTCTAAGTGATTAACACAGCGCTTAGAGGCCCTAAAATACTGTTTGAATGAGTAAATGACTTTATCCTGTAAACAATGTGGAAGTTATAAATTTATTTTTAACAGCTTTATTGACATATAATTTACACACCATTATAGTTCACCCAATTACCTGTGTAATTCAATATTTAATGGTTTTTAATATATTTACAAAGTTGTGGAACGATCACTACAACCCAATTCTAGAACATCATCATCATCCAAAAAGAAATTTCATATCCACTAACAATTACTCCCTATTTCCCTCTCCTTCCAGCCCTAAACAAACACTAATCTACTTTCTGTGTCTATAGATTCAACTATTCTGGACATTTAGTATAAATGGGTCTTTTATGATGGGCTTCTTTCACTAAGCATATTAATTTTGAGGTTCATAATGTTTTTGCATATATCAGTTCTTCATTCTTTTTTTACTGAATAATATGCCATAGTATGGACATACCACATTGTGTTTATCCATTCATCAGTTGATGTGCATTTCAGCTCTTTGGCTATTACAGATTATGTTGCTATAAACATTTGTATACAAGTTTGTGTGTGGATATATGTTTTAATTTCTCTTGGGGTAGATACCTAGGAGGGAAGCTGCTAGGTCACTTGGTAACCCTATTTTGACAAACTATCAATACCAAACTGTTTCTTAATTTATTTTTTGAATAACAAATAAATTCATATGATTTAAAATTCAAAAGGAATTAAAGAATCTGTAGTGAAATCTCATCCATGCTTGTTTGCCACTCAATTCTTCTTCCATGGGCCAACCAATCCTTATGGATATTTTTTATGGTTATAAAAGTATATTACATGGAAATTCTTTTAACTCATTTTCAACAGAAATTTTAGAAGTCTACGTACTATTATGTTTCTTACATTTCTGTATATAATATATATTAGAAATTGTTACATATTAGGGCACATAATCTTTCTCATTTTTATAGTCGTGTTTTATTTATTGTATGGATGCACTAATTCCCAAAGATGAAGATATAGCCTTATTTTGCAATATTTTGGTGTTATAAACAATGTTGTAATTAATAACCTTGTGCATGTGTTAGTTCATATTTGCATGAGTAAATATAAGGAATAATTTCCTGGGAGTGGAATTGCTTTATATAAAAAAATTTACTTCTTATTTCAAAATATATTGCCAAATGGCCCTCACTAAAGCTATACCCCTTTTGCCCCCTCTAACAATGTGGGATGGTACCAGTTTCTTTGCATTCCTGTAAACCCAGTGTGCTAACAAACATTTTTTTTTCTAACAAAATAATAAAAATTATAATTTAATATATATTTATGCATATATTTACCCCATTGTGAACAATTTTGTCTGTCTTTAATAGGCAATTGTATTTCATTTCCTATGTTATCTGTTCATATTTTCTGCCTATTTTTCAATTGGATTTCCAATGCTTTCCTTATTGATTTACAGAAACTGTGTGTATTTGGAAAATTGGTTTTCTGTTTCTGAGATTCAGACATTTTCCCAGTTTTTTGCTTGCTTTTGCTTTGTTTTAGACTTACGGATTTTGCATGTCATCAAATTTATCTTCTGTTTTATAGCTTCTGGTTATTACATCAATGTCAGAAAGCTTTCCACAATCTGAGATTTCTGAAAAACAAACTTTTCCCTTTATATCTTCTATTTATTTCGTGATTTAATTTTTTATATTTATTTACTTTTATTTTACTATTTATTCCATCTGGAATTCTCTCTAATGTAAGGTGTGATATGCAAATAGAACTTTATTTTTAGGTGGTTACCTAGTAGTCTCTAACAATTCACTGAAAAATTCACCTTTTCCTTACCTTATGAAACGCTGCCCTTTTCATATAATAAATTCACATGCACGTGTAAAGTTTTGAATAGAAAATTTATGTACTGTTTTAGCAAAATGAATCTGCTCAAAGACTTCAGAGGGGACAAAAGACAGGCAAACATGTGCAGTTACCTAGGTATTTTACCTGGAAGAAGCTGTTTTCTTAGTAGCAGTTATATTTTGAATGTGATAAAATTATAGAATAAGGAGAGAGAATTACAAATAATAATATCTAAAATGTATAGATATTTCAATACAAATAGAAAAGTGGAAAATAATAAGTGATACTTGGCATATCATCTTGAGAATGTTAAGAATAAAAACTCACGATTTCTTGAAAATATTTAAAACACGTCCCTTTGATCTTCCTTGGTTCCTTCTTACTAACTCCTCTGTGTCTCACAGCACAATGAAAAATTTGCTGTATCTAGAATAGGTGGAGCCTGGGGGTAAGTCTCAGCTTTATCACACAAGAGCTATGTAATCTGAGCAAGTTAACTAGCCTCTCTGGTTTTGTTTTCCGTCACTAAAATCAGTTGTGGGCATTAAATAAGACAATGTATATAATAGGGTTCCAGAGAGCAGAATAACTGTTACCATTATTGCTTATCTTTGGTATTTTGGAGAGATAATCAGAAAGAAATCTATTATATCCCATAAAATACTGATCTCTTTTCTTTTGCCTGTGTTCATCAAAATTGCTTAGCAAACGTTAAGCTCCTCTGTGCTACTGATTTTATATATAAAATCTATCTATCTACTATGTGCTTTGATCACTAGATGACTGTTTGCATCTTTTATGCTATTATAACTAGAGGTACAATACTGAATTTGAAATGAAAACAGTTTCTGTTTATTGGCCTTTTGTTTTGCCAGTTCTTACTGTATTCATAGTACAGTTGCTTTAACCAATATGATAGTGTCACCATAAACTATGCCATCCTATAGTGAATTTTAACTTGTCACCTAAAAATATATGCATAGACTCCTTTGTTCTTAATTTTCTCCAACTTCCAATATGTTGCTAATCTCAGATATATTAGACCAACAGCTGCAGCAAAGCACCCCCAAATTTCATTTGCTTAATACAGGTTTACTAACTCACTCATTTTATTATCACTCACTTTATAGTTGAATGTAGTCAGTAGAGAGACTGAGTTACATATATGGTCATTCTAGGATCTAGGATACCTCCATTTTATGCTTCTCCATACCCTAGAAGCATTGAAGTTTTCCACTGGATTTTCATCATTAGGATGTGAGAAGAAAGATGGGAGAGGGCTTGGCAGATACGGAAGGCCATTTAATTGGCGGAAGAGACATGTATCACTTTAATCTACATTCTTAGTGGCCAGAACTAAGTCACATAACCCTATCCAGCCACAAGGTATGCTGGCAAATTTCATCCAGATGGGTGACAAAGAGTTATCAAAAGGGAGATCTGATGAACACATACTACTGTCTCTGGCACAATACACTATCTAATTAGTAAGAGATACTTACTAAGAAATCTGTAATGCTTTAACAAATGAACATGCTGACAGCAAAAAAAATTGTGAACATATTTGTAATACCAAAACACAAATTATATGCAATATTAAACAGATTTCTGACAAAAAATCTATTCTTATTTTAAAGACAAACAAGTGCTTATGATTTTAAATGATCTAAAAAGCATTTCCTAGTTAGAAATTAGAAAGCTGACAGGAAAGAATATTTACATTTTATGGTTGGCAAAGCATGATGGGAAAGTTTGGATCAGTCTGCTGAAAATAGATATCCCAACTGTGACTAACAATAAGGAAGTTTAAACTAAATTAATGAATATACATGTTTACTTTCAGCTTCAATTCACTGTAATAATTACTTTACATTAACATATCAACAAGCCGGCAATCAACAGTCTAAAGTTTCAGGTCACTGACTACTTCTACAAATATTTTACTTTTAATTTTTATTCTTATACAGCCCTCTGCAAAATTTCTGTCCATATTGTTACATGGTTAATTGCACAGAATCTCATAAATTCTCACTGAAACTGTTTCTTAATGTTAATTTTATCATTATGTTAATGAGAATATAATAGAACTGCACTCTGATAGTAATGCTGACAGCAGAAGACACCAATTTGTTAGGAATCATCAAACAGCAGTAAACACATGCGTCAATGGTGGACGGAACAACGTAACAATTATATCTCTATTTTCCTGATAGATATAGTAGATTGTACAGTTATAAACTATGGTGCTCCATATACCCTCTTTCTTTCGTAGATTCATAACAAAAAGTATTATCTTTTCCCACTTTACTGATTTCTTTATGATAAGGGTCCTAGAAACAGTGTTAGAGGCCCAACTACTTTTTCATAATAACTTAGGCAGATATTTCACATAATAGACCATAACCATATGACATCAACTGATTCACATTTAAAATCTACTCAGACCCCTCTATTTTAATTTATCTTTCCATACCCTTCCTGGGTTCTTTTTTTTTTTTTTCCTCCCATAAATTGCAATGCCTACCCAGATCTAATGCTTAAGAAAGGTAATGTAAAAAAGCAAGAAAATTAAAGTAATCCTACAAATCAAAAGTTAACTCCCACAGGTCCTAGACATTGAATAAAATTCAAATAACTTGTAATATTAAATATAAAAAATAAAATGAATTGTTCACATGTTTGAGAGGTATTGAATAAGGCCTGATTAGAGCATGTACCCAGGAATCAGATTTGATTCAATCCTTGGCTCTACCACTTGGTAGTTCTTCAGTAGCCGTAACTACAAAATGAGGACAGTAATTATGCCATCTTAAAAGGTTTCTGTGAGAAGTATGTTAGTTTCTATATATGAAGAACTTAGAAAATTGCTGAATATATTGTAAATAATATATATTAGTGGCATTATTATTCTCCCCTAATTTCATAGCTTGAGTTATCTAGATTCAAATTCCTAACTTAAGATTTATTTTACACTGTTATTGCAAAATTTTGATTTGACAGAAAGGGAAATGTGACATTTTTAATGGTATTACTCATATCTGCAACATTATTCATATCCACAAATGTTATTTAATAACCACTTCCTACTTTGAATTTTCTTTTTAGATATACAGCTGCATTCATTCTTCTGATTTATCTGCTATGTGATTAAAATACTGGGCAGAATTTCTTAGCATAAACTTTGATAATTCATTAATTACTAAAAAACATTTATTTTAATTATTATAGACAGCGGTTTGACATATGACATTTGTGACACAAAATACAGGATATATTTTGGTACTCAGGATCTTCTAATCTGGCAGTGAAGATACAAATTTTAATCAAATAACTATTACATAAACTAATATATTAAAAGTATCACATGATAATTTCATTATAAAAAAGGAACCAATGTGATCTTATCTTCACTGAGATGGTCATTCAGCTACAAGTAACATTTTAACATCCACAATATTTTTTTTTTCTGTTTTTCAAATTCAATGCTTTTAATTCAAAGGTTTTTTTGTTTTGTTTTGTTTAATAGCTGGTACATCTCCTTCCTTCAGAAAAAGGTAATAACAATTATGCAACTGGTTATCATTTTGTTCCCTTTGACTACTGGGAAATAAAATATAGCAATGATGTCAATCTTGATGGCTCAGTCATTTAAACTGTTCTTTATACCATTTTTGAAAAGCTTGTATTTTTCTTTATATTTTTCCTTTAATGTCTTTATTTCTCTTTTATTACTGATTTATTAGTATGCTATCTTTGTAAATCACCTAATACCTTCTATGTAACATGTTTGTAATTTTCAATACTTATATTTAAAAAAATTCTTGTAGTTTCTTAAAGTGTATTTTCTCTTTGCTCTCATAATATGAAAATATAACTGCTTTAATGAGAAACATTAGTGAAATGTCTGAAAATTGGATTTTTTTCTACTGGAATTTGAATTTTCATTTAAATGATTATTTATGACCAAACATATTCTCAGGGAACTATAATGAAGGAAAATGTTAGGAGATAGGGGAATTTAACCTTGAGCTACCTATGATTTAAAAAGTTGTTTAATGGATGATAAAGGCTTTATTTGACTTGTTTTTTTTTTTCAATATAGTTCTAAATTTGAATACGAAAGCCAAAGCTTATCCTATAGCCCTTTTAAATTAAGTACTAACTTTCGGCTTTCAATTTTCAAGTCTTTTATCATTAAAACCATTCCTGATTATTCAAACCTTAAAAAACTCAAAAATTGTATTAAAAAGGCCAGAGTTTACCAATGATTTTAGCTTTCAATAAAAATACCTGAATATACTGACTATTCTTACATGTCTCACTGAGAATTTAAATGCCTTGGTCAGCATAACCCATGGCAAGTTATATTCTCCTTTTGAGTTATATTCAGTAGTTTAGAAAAATCATAAAGCATGAGGACGAAGGCCAAGCACTCTCAACACTTATGAAGTCAGTAAATCTCATTATCAATCCTTATCCTTGAACATGTTTAAGTACTGCTATAAAATGCTCATAGATTTAAAATGTATGTATACAATAACATGCTTTTAAAACTACTCTAAATACAGCTTTGCTATAAAAACTCAGTACTCAAGTATAGGATATGTTTATATCTCCTTAGGTTAAACATACACATACAAACACACATTTTACAAATATATTTCCTCCATATAGTCAGATACATATAAAATCACATAAAAAAGAAATAACAGGAATTAAGGCAAAATCCATTCCTCCAGCTCAAAAATGTCTTAATCCTAAATAACGACTCTCATATAAGTTGCTCAGTTCTCAGTTTTTGATCAGGTGTTAGGCTTAAAACTCTGTGATGTACACAGGTTTGGGTGAAAGACTACTACAGAGCGCTGTCAGAAACTAGGAGTAGGAAAATTGGGACAGTGATGCTCTAATTATATCCGGTACATTTTATTACTAAGAATTAGGTTTGGCTGAATTTTATAGAAAATACAATTAATAGGACTTGCATAATTTAAAAGCTTATTTCTCTCTCACAGAAAAATATAGACGTAGACAGTTCATAGCTGATATAGTAGCTCTACAGTGTCCTGCAGGCAGGCTTCCAACTTTCTTACCTGTGTTCCTAGGATAGGACCCTCAAGTTTATGGCTCCAGAATCAGCACCAGCCATCACATTCACATTCTGAGTATTAAAGATAAAAGGAAAACAAGGCAGAGTTTCTCAAAGTGTAGCCCTCAGACTAGCAGATCAGTGTCACCTAGAAACTTGTTAGAAATGCACATTTTCAAGCCCCTCTCCAGACTTACTGAATCTGTAACTCTGGGATGGCGCCCAGCTGTTTTTTAACAAGCCCTTTAAGTGATGCTAATACAAGCTAAAGTTTGAAGACTAGTGCTCTAAGGATGTATCCCAGAAGTTACACCTATCACTTCTCCTCACATTCTTTTGGCCAGAACTTAGTCATATGGCCACAAAGAGCTGAAAAGGAGGCAAGGAAAAGCATTAGTTATTTTAAGTAGTCACAAGCCTAGCTAAAAATCAGGGATTTCGTTGGTCTAAAGGGAGATGGAATAATGGCAAACACTATCAGCCCGTGTCACATAATTTTATAAAGAAGGTGGGGGGACCACAACTATAGAAAACAGGAATTTTTTTCCCATTATAAGCTCTACTTTTGTTAAGGAAAAAAATACTTTTTTAAAATTGGAGTATAAGTTGCTTTACAATATTGTGTTAGTTTATACTGTAAAGCAAAGTGAATCAGCTATACATATACATATATCCCATTTTTTTGGATTTCCTTTCCATTTAGGTCACCACAGAGCATTGAGTAGAGTTCCCTGTGCTATACAGTAGGTTCTCATTAGTTATGTATTTTATACATAGTATCAATATTGTATATATGTCAGTCCCAATCTCCCAATTCATCCCACACCCCTTCCCCCCTTGGTATCCATATGTTTGTTCTCTACGTCTGTGTCTCTATTTCTGCTTTGTAAATAAGATCGTCTACACCAATATTTTCAGATCCCACATATACGCATTAATATACGACGCTTGTTTTTCTCTTTCTGACTTACTTCACTCTGTATGACAGTCTCTAGGTCCATCCATACCCCTACAAATGACCCAATTTCGTTCCTTTTTATGGCTGAGTAATATTCCATTGTATAATATTTTTGATTAAAAAGAGAATGCTATTTTTCTGGGTCTTTATTTATTTTAATAGCAGTCCTTTCTCTTACCTATTCAATTTTTAAATCATATACTAATCATAGGGGATGAGGATCATTTTTGTCCCCATTTCAAAGATAAGAAAACTGAGATTCCCGAATTACAGATTTTTTTACTGAAGATCTCACACCTGGCTGGTTGGAGTCAGACCTAGAAATCAGGTTCATTTACCTAAAGTCCTTTACCCTTTATACATTATTTCACATTTATTTAATGAGGGCTACACTCTTTATCCTTAATCTTTCACACCTTAGCTTTCCACTTTTCTTTCATCCCAAACATTTTTTTTCCTGCAAATCTTCCCCATGAAAATGTTGAAGACTTTTTAAATGTGAAGGCTAAAATAATAGTTTATGTAGCAAGACTAAAAGAACTTTACAATTATACTAATAATCAGAATGAGATACACTTGACATTTTCCTCTATTTGTTGTTTATATTTCAATCATTGAAATATGAAAGAAGTAACCAGATTTTAATAACTGAGAAATGTTAATAACTCAAGATAAATTGCTACCTAGCACTAATATTTCTAAACTTTGATTTGAAGTTAAACTAATGTGACAATGCAATCTTTAAGAGGCTGGGACAATTGACATTAAATTGTTGCTTGATTGTTCTTCCGTTTAAAAAACAGAAAATAGTTGTTATTACAGGAACTATAATGAGAACGGAAAGTGATTAAAAGCTCCTGTTTACTTTTGATATCATGATCAGAATATTCAACTCCAAGTCACTGATTCTCTTCTGTATTATTCTGGAAATGCTTATTGCCAGAGTTCTCATAACTGAAACTATCTGATGATTTGCTCTAGCATTTTAGAAAACAACAACAAAAAATGTTATGTAATTTACAAATATGAAGATAAATGCAACATTATCAACAGTGCACATCCTTAACAGTAAGCATCTGTTTTAGAATACAGCATGAAAGAAACATTACTGAAAGGCCAAATCAGTTTACACACAGAAGTCTCTATATTCTGACTGGCATAGGTTTTCTAATGCAGAATCAGCAGTATGGAAGGTGATCTGGCCATGACATAGGCAAGACCAGAGGGAACTCCTTTGCTCATAACATGCCCTGTCTGAAGCTGCATAGTTACTGACCAAAAAGAGCATTTCAATCTCAGAAATTTCCTTGACAGAGCCCGTAACTATAAAAATGAAGCATTTGATATCTATACCCCTATAGGAAAGAACACTCATAAAATAAGGGCGTAAGCAAATAATTTGTAATTTTATGAGATTTAATCACCATTCATGATAAGACAGAAATATTACATCACACTACTAAAGAGAAGTAGGAGTAGGTGATCATCTTACATACATGAAGTACAGAACATGTGATGATGATGATTACAGCATGCCTGTAATATTTTGTTTGACTATATGTCAAATGCATTATGTACATTATCTCATTTACTCTTCATTACCTGTATTTCAGGAGTATTATTCCCTTTTTTCAGTCAGGAATCAGAATTATAGAAATTTATTTTCTAAAGTCATATAGGTAGTTTGGTAACATGGCTAGAGAGCCAACAAAAATGTTTGGTACCCCCTTTTTCTAAATTAGAGTTGCAGTTGGGAAGTAGTTATACAAGCAGGGATTATATTTCTCAGCCTCCCTTTTTTATGTAGGTAGATCTGTTGGCTAATTCTTGTCAATGAATAAAGATGACTGTGTCACTTCTAGGTCAAGATATTTAATATCTCTTACCCTGTCATCAACTACATGAGGAAGACAGTAAGGTCTTATAAGGAGGGTGGAGCCATGAGATGGCAGAGGCCCAGGTCCCTGAATCATTTTGTGGAGGACAGCTGCATTACATTTCCATAGCGTTAAGCCACAGACATTTGGGGATTATTTATTTATTTATTTTTTTGCCATAGTATAACTCTAATATAGCCAGTAAGTAGTGAAACAGGAAATGAACCTAAGTGTGTCTGATTCTAAGACCCGTGTCCGCCCTTATATGTCCTCCTGATGTTCCTAGACAGGTCTGAATAGAACTGCTCAATATTACAATATGGTTTCTTCCATCAATGAGTCACACTTTAAATTGTATAGAGTACCAATAACATTGGTAACCAACTTTTTATATCTCCTGAGAAGATAATGTTTGTAACTCATCAAAGTAATAATGGTGATAGTGGTGATGACAATCATCATCATCATCACCATGCTGAGTAACTGACTCAGAAAGCTTTGTAGATATATTTTTGTCTACCAAATTCAGTGAAAAAAATAAAAAACAGGCCGCAAAATCTGTATTCAAGGAGAGTCTCAAACACATCATTTTTGCTTAGGTCTAAGCTTTGTCCTCCAAGACGATTTATAGAAGTTGTGCATTTGGAAGTCAGGGAGTGCTATCCATATACTGATGAAGCCTAAACTGTGATCTCCATTTGAATATTAATATTTTCTCTATAACTTTATCTGCTGTCATTACTCCCATTACAGCAGTGATATTCACATTACTTAGCATATGACCAGCACAGAATAAGGTAAGAGTTTACACACACATTGTTAAATTAAAGAAAAAATAAATGTGGTAAGAATTTGTAAAATCAAAGCTCTGCCTTTCCAGGGGAAAACATCTATTTATTATTTAGTTACATGTGGTGGTGACTATATGTTAAATTTTAAAAAAGAAACCTTGTTAACCAAATAATACATTAAAAAGAAAAAACCTTGTTTTTTTTTTTAAAAAACCTTGTTAATTGAGAATATTCTTTATCATTCTCAACCCATCGGAATCAACTGGGCCTTTTTTGTCTCCCCAAGCACACCACATAACTAAGAAGCTACAGAGATGGAACCTGAGCACTTCTTTTTTAAAGGTTCACATTTCTTTTTTTAAAGTACCACAAGTGATGTTAAGACAACCATACTGAAAGCCATCTTAACAGAAACAATAATATATAGCCCATACCACTGAAATATTTATGTAATAATAAGTAGCTAACATTCAATGAGTATGTAGTCTGTCCACACTAAGCAGACTATGGCCAATTTTTTCCATAATCTTCACAATAATTATTTAACAAAAATATTAGGCCTAATCTTATAGAATGAAAAATTGAAGTTTAGAGCGAGTGAGTATATTTCCCAAGGTCATAAAGTCAATAATTGTTGACTTCTAGATTCTTTTTTTTTTTCTCTTGGATACAGATACTATGAATGCTTTTAAACCTCTGTATGGACTTCCTATGCAACAGAACACAAATAGTTGTATTCTTGCTCTGCATAATCTAACTTGCTTAGACTTTTAGAGCAACATTAGCTCTGACTGGGCCTTTCCTAAAAATCATGACCCAATGCACACAGATTTCCACTGATGATTTTTGGTCTGTTTTTAAGGTTACTGATACTCTGATCCATAGTAGAATAGATCTTAATAATGTTGGTTTCAGTTAGTTTGGGTAGCTCCTTTTGGAAACAACATACAGAGTGGAAAATGACAAAGAGTTCTGAGACTATGTTCCACATTTTGTGGGAAACATCTAGGGAAAAACTATTTTGTAAATCACTCTATTGTCTGAAAATTGGTCAGGATAGGAAACCATACAAGTCAATTTTTTGGGGACAGTGTTGTTTATGCCACTGTCCCAATAAAATGGGGGGGATGAGTAATATTTTAATTACAGGGCTGTTGTAAAGATTAAATATAATAATACACAAAGTTTTTGGCAAATGGCTGTACCTGCTAAGTACACGATGAATGTTAGAGATTGTTATAACTCTTAATGGCTATAGCCAGGTGTTATAAACCTAGAGCTCTCTTATTCTCTACAACATATAATTTTAGATTTTTCTTGGTTCTAGAAGTATAATCTTTATAACTTCCCTGAGTTCTATTCCCCATACTATGTAACAAAGAAATTTAAAAAATAAATCACAAGTCTTTAAGTTTCTAGAAATTGTTTTTACTTGCTGTAATTTTATTTAGCCAATGAGTCCATCATGAATCCCAATTTCAGGTGCAGAATGTTTAAAATGGAGGTAATGACTCCATTATCCAAGCTGAAACACAATATTTCAGCTTTATATGTACCATATCAAAGAGAATATGGTAAATAGGTGTTTCCCTTGCAAAATGTAAACAAATTAAACTTGCATCATATGAGGCAATAAATTACAATTTGTTTCATAGTTACTTTTTCCCTTTCATTTTTTGAATTTTCAAATCTTATTTGTGTTGTAATTTACACATTTACTGAGCTGAATATATCGCCACACATTATAAACTGAGAGTAAAAAAAAAAAAAAATCACAATGTCTAACCACCCCTTTCTCTATAGAGTAATGCCCGACAGGAGAAAAAAAATGTGAATTTATAGTGTGATCTACAAGTAAACAATGTTCAAAGTCATAATTCACATAAAAAGAATCCACACTATTTCTATTTTTTTAATTTCAAAGGGTTTCACAGCATTTGTTATAAAATATTCTGGTCAAAAAAAAGAATTAGTAACATTTCATTTTGAAATAAATGAAGTAGCAAATAGCTTATTTCAACTAAACTAAGATAAATTCCCCATTCTGTTTTCTAGCATGAGAAGAATATAATAATTTTGTGCAAAAGCCCCTTGGTGTCTCTCTATTAGGACATAAGATATGAATAGCAATTATAATAATTGAATATAATCACATTAAAATAATTAGTACTTAAACTATCAATTGCAGTGCTCTACTCAGCAATGAAACACACACACAAGATTTCAATATAATTTATAATGCTCTGTTCCTTACTCAGGAAGTGGTGAAAATAATCTTCCTGTGTGTTTTCAATTAAATCTGCATTGCATCAGTTTTATATCAATTTTTGAAGTTAGATATGTCATAAAACTTATGAACTGCTCAGCTTTCTAAGTGGTTATAGTTTGATGGGTTTCCAAAAGCTCTGAAAAAGTCATTTTTCCACTTCCAGAGATTCCTAAGGTGGAAGCGGGCCCTGCTGTGCAGCCTGTAAATAATGACAGATTTTAATACTATTTACATATCATAGGGTTCAAGCTACTGATACTCAGATTCATAGAATAGGTCTAGACAGTTCAATTTCAAATTGTTTAGGGAGCTCCCTTTGTTTAGGGAGCTCCATTTATACAGAAAGAAAAAATGACAGACTTCCAAGACCCTGTAATTCTCTCCATTTTGTGGAGAATATCAAGGGGAAACCTATTTTGCATGAGTTTCAGATTGCTCACATTCCATCAGTAGAAGCATCAGTGGATAAAAATTATCAGAGAGGGCTTCCCTGGTGGCGCAGTGGTTGAGAGTCCGCCTGCTGATGCAGGGGACGCGGGTTCGTGCCCCGGTCCGGGAAGATCCCACATGCCACGGAGTGGCTGGGCCCGTGAGCCATGGCCGCTGAGCCTGCGCATCCGGAGCCTGTGCTCCGCAACGGGAGAGGCCACAACAGTGAGAGGCCCGTGTACCGCAAAAAAAAAAAAAAATTATCAGAGAAAAATAAGCACATAGACCACTGACTCAGATACTATTTTAATTTGTAAAAAGTATGTCATCAATAGTTAGAAAAGTGGACTGTGAAAAGATCATGTAATATTCAGCATCTCGTTAAGAGGTTTGATATTTATTTATTTATTTGGAGTATAGTTGATTTACAGTGTTGTATTACTTTCTGCTGTACAGCAAAGTGAATCAGTTATACATATGTATGTATTCACTCTTTTTAGATTCTTTCCCCATATAGGTCATTACAGAGTATTGAGTAGAGTTCCCTGAGCTATACAGCTGGTTCTTATTAGTTATCTATTTTATATATAGTAGTGTGTATATGTCAATCGCAATCTCCCAATTTATCCCTCCCCTACCTTTCCCCCTGATAACCATAAGGCTGTTTTCTATATCTGTGACTCTATTGTTTCTTTTTCAGACATGTAAGAGTCAGAGCTTATATTCAGCCAGCACTCACTGGTACAACCCTACAGGTTGCCAAAGTATGAAATACTTCTCTACCAATTGGTAAATACATGGTATCCAAACTTCTTGAGTAGCTACTCTGCCACACTAGTCTCTAACCTGATTTCCTTTATCCGATCCTCTCCAAGATCTGGCAAGTAACCTTGGCATAAAAGAAGGTGCCAAGGATTTTGCTCTTGTCCAGTATCTATTCAATATCTTATTGGTTATAAAACACATTGAATGTGCCTTTAGAAAGACTGTGCTACACCATCAGAATTCCTTTTCCCAAACTTCCTTAGTGTCTGGAGTGTCACATCTAGAGGTTGCTTTTATCTAGGATCTTTTCCATATGGAATGTTAAACACGCCACGTTTTGGTGGATTGAGCTGGTGTTTAGCATTTGGGGGAATCCAGGGACACAGATACTGGGAGAAGATGTTAGGGGCTGACAATCAAAACAAAACGGGATGGGTCAAACGCAGTCCCTTCCAAGGCAGGCACTGAGATCTAAGGTGGGAAACAATTCAGAAGACTAAGAACAGAAGAAACTGGAAGCGAAGTAGGGGCAGAGGGAATAAAAACATAAAAAACAAAGCATGTTCCAGGAAATCTGTGTCATCAGATATGTAAATGCAAGAAAAAATACTGACAGAAATGAAGCACTGAGAGCACATATTAGCCACATAGCAGAAGTTCAAGCATGTTTCCCCAGAGACCTGACAGAGGTGGAAGATAGTACAGCTCATGGTACCTAACGGAGATGGAGTGAGTCCCAGGGAAGGCCCAGTGACCTTTTCACATGGATAATTCTTGGTATTTGCCAAAATCAATTGTCCAGCAAGTTATAATGACTGAAATTCCAGTATGGACTTTAGAATAACATAAACTTCAATTTAAATCCTGGGCCTTCCACTTACCAATGCTGTGACCTTAGCATGTGATTTATAGCCTCTGAATATTTCCTCAACTGAAAAATGTTTTCATGGGAAATAAGAGCACAAATATTTTTAAATTGCTCTGGACTGTCAGCACTCAATAAATAAAACCTGTGCTGATAATGATTGCATTGAATAGTAAAGAGACTTCATCAGCAGAGTCCTTAACACCTTGCCAGTTAAAACTCCCCTTCCATGAAGGGAACGAACATTGGTGAGCGGCTATTCACTACTACTTATTGTCTGAGATGAAGCAATACCTGAGAATGCAGTTAACATGTTCCACTTTAACATGCAAATCCTTGCAATGAGTATCATTTGCTCCACGTTAGGTGAAAATTAACTTATACCTTTTATCTTCCATTTTCTAAATCAATTAAAAAGGGCCTAGATGGCAGGCCCTTTTCCCTCTGTTTAGGTCATAAAGTATCTCTGGCTTTTTACACAGTACACAGAAATCTTGGGAAAAGAGATGAGTTTTCAGTTCAACTGATATTCTCATCCAAGTCTCCTGGGTCTGATCATCAAGCCCGTTCCTCATGCTAAATATAGGCGATGTGCCCTTGTTGTTATTCCCAAGCTACTGTACTTGAGGTTCAGTCTTCAGAAATACACCTCTATGAGAAATATCTCCACCAAGCAGCTCCAGTACTCGCTGCAGTGTGGGAGAATGGAGGATATTCCATGCACAGAGGCTGCTACTGTCCTTCTCAATTTCCAAGAACCGACCTCACCTAGAGCCAGAAAAATTCCTGCTCTTTTAAACATCTGGGTCTTTTTCTTCCCGTAGGTTAGGCATTCCCAAAAACAGTCATTAAACTTTTCTCTAGCAAAGGGTGGTGCCTGGACAGAAGGCAAGGCTTCTTTGTGATGTGCCCACATCATGAAACATAAGTCTGTTTTCCTACTGAACTATATTCAGCATGTTCTGCAGGGATCCCAAAAGCTTTGAGTCCTATTTCTACAGTAATAATCCCAAAATATTTAATTGCTCTTAAAATAATTTTGATAATATGCAATTTGATGATAGGTTAAAATTGAGACTTTTTAAAATGCCATAAATTATAGATTAGTATATTTTTAGATATTAAAATTAGTAATTTATTAAAATTTATTCATCACAAGAATAAGAAATTCTTCATGTACAAAATCTTTTGATTTTTCTCTCTGGTATAAATTTATTGAATCATTATTATTTAAGTAGATATTTAAATCTTTAAGATGTTTGAAATATTAAATAATAAAGTATAACCAATGAATGTTAAAAAATAGTTGCCAATATGTGTCTGTCTGTCTGTCCTCCTGTAAGTATATACATTTATATTTCCTGGTAAGCCTTGTAACTTAATACACTTCCCATTTTCTAAGTGTATCACTGTAGACAGTAGGACAATAATAAATTTAATATTGTAAAACTAGTACATTAAACACTAAACTACATACAAAATATTTAATATTTGTGTTGCTTTAAAATTTGATATTTTAAAAGAATCAGTACATTTCAAAATTGTTTTTTAGTAAGTACAATACAAGTAAACTAAGAAATTGGCTTGGCAGATACAGGCATATCAGAGATATTCCAGGTTTGGTTCCAAAGCACAGCAGTAAAGCAAGTCACACATATACTCTGGTTTCCCAGTGCATATAAAAGTTGTGTTTACACTACATTGTACTCTATTAAGTTTGCAATAGCATTATGTTTAACAAAACAATATATATACCTTAATTAAAACACAGTTTATTGCAAAAATGCTAACCATAAAATCTGAGCCTTCGATGAGTTGTAATGTTTTTGCAATAGTAACACCAAAGATCGCTAATCACAGATCACTATAACAAATGTAATAATGAAAAAGTTTGAAATATTCTGAGAATTATCAAAATGCAACAGAGACATGGAGTGAGCAAATTCTGTTGGAAAAATGGGATGGACAGACTTGTTCGATATAGGGTTGCTACAAACTTTCAATTCATAAAAAAATGCAGTATCTGTGAAGCACAGCAAAGCCAAGTGCAATAAAGTGAGATATGCCTGTGTCTAAATTATAGTTGAATACAAATACTAAAGGAGATGAGGCCTTTGTTACACACAAAATTTTTAAATTTCAGCATGAAGAAGACATTATAGCTCAAGACTTTAAGACTGTAATTACATATTGATTTTGTATTAACCTGATAATTTCCAGAGAATATTAAAATAATTTTAAGTTATGTTGTCATTATATAAATAAATAGCTCTCAAATGGGAATTTTAAATTTTATCTCATCAATTTCAAAGAGAGGACTTCTTGATTTATTTTATTGGTATGAAAGAAATATACTCAAACTAAAAAAAAGATGAAAAGTATTTTAAGAAGTAAAAATAAAAGTTGAATAAAAGCTCGATTTTGTTTCTGAGGCCTATAATAAATAGTAAAGTGTAAATTAAATGGAAATAACAAACCCAATTATACAGTAACATTTCACTCATACTATAACTCTATTTTATCTGTCTTTGTATAGTAAATTATTTTTGATAACATTTTTTATGGTCTATAAATGAAATGTGAACCTGTGAAATGTATTATATTAGGCCATAAACAAGCTGCTTTGATGTCTGACTCATATAAAGCATGTATCACCGAGAACTAGATACTCTTCACCCCCAAAGCGACTTGCTTAAGACCATGTCCAGCCATTTTATCAAAGAATCACTGTACATGAACATGCCGACCATGTGCTATGTCACTTATGTTTATAGCAGCATTACTTCAAGTTTGATATAAATTTTGACTCAGTTTGTCAAAGTTCTTTAACTCCATCACTCAAACTATGATTTTATGAGAGCAAAAGGGAGCGTTGGCAAGTAGAGGACATACAGTTCCTAAGGTTGAGTTCGTGGCATGATGTTTAAAAACAGAATGAAGCTTCCATATTCTGACCATACATACAACTCATATAAATTGCTTTTTGGTGAAAGTATTTCTTTATAAAATTTTTACTTACTTGATCATATTAAGCTAAGTATAGGAACCATTTATAAATTGTTACTGGAAGTCATTTTGAAGTGGAATATTTTGAAGTAATCATACATGTTGTGGTTTTAAAATATTTTAATGCTCAACTGGTATCATTCATAGAACTTTGAAGTGCTGAAACTATTTCTATGGTATTATTCAAACCATGAAATATATTATTTTGCTAATGAAGTCTAAGATCTTTCTTAAAAATTATCTTTCGATTTATAAGTGATCTTTGTAATATTTAGATAAATAAAGTTTTAAAATAATGATAGGCAAGGAAGTGTGATGTATAAATTATTTTCACATTTCACATATTTATCCTGAGGTCACAGAGTACACAAAACTCTGTCAGACACTAAAGGGTTATTGTCTTCTACGTCACAAAGTCCATGTCCTAGAGCTTCGTATAAACTAACTAATTTTTAAAAAATCCTATAATCAACATTATCTATAAATACAGCAATTACATAAATATATTCAAACAGAAATTGAGAGGAATTCCAGACAGCAAGAAGGGTGGCTGCAAAGAACATAGGCTGCCTGCATGAATTTAAAGTCATGCCTGTAGTTGGATTAGACTCAGTAAGAAAAGGACTTTGTGCATCATGCAAAAGGCAGAGAATACAGAATAATATTTCTAGTATAATAATGAAGAAAAGCTGGAGGAGTTTGTGTTATTACAGGGTAGTAGAATTCTCTAAATGTACATGTGTGAGCGCACGCAGGGGCACACACGTGTGTGTGATGTATAAGCACTTTACAGGGAAAGATAGAGTAGGAAAAGTCAAGGATATTGGCCTCTATCTGCCATTTTTGTCATGAATGATGCAAATGTCTTTAACAATTGGTGTTTTGCAACTGATGAAAACTATAATAAAATTGCTTCCATATAGGAACATTATAAATAAAATTGACAGAAAAAGAGAGTGAGTTTACTAAAATGAATTGTTTAATTTTTTTCTCAGTACTATAAATATAATAGGGTCTCTTCTGTGTATGTGTGTGTGTATAAAGCTTTAAGAAATAAAAAGCATTGTTTCTACCTAAACCCTTGAAGTAGCATTTTAACAGGCTGACCTACATCTATCAGACGCTTTATATGCATTAATAACCACTTGCAAACACATAACACGCACATACAATTTCTATTTTAAACTAAAATGGATTCATATAGTTATATTAGTTGTTTTTTTCACTTTGCCCCATATCACAGACAGCTTTCAACCTCAGACTTACCTTATTCTTTTCACTGGCTAAATAGAATTCAAGGTATGTATATACAATAATCTAATTTACTCATTTTTCTATTGGGGAATACTTAGATTTTTTCATTATTTAATATTACAAATAATGTTTCAGTGATTATCTTTGTGTATTTAAGTTTGCAAATCTGTGTGAATATGACTATTGAATAAATTTCTAAAAGTGGAAATATGTATTTGAAAGAAAGGTATACAGTGGTAGTAAACATTCATTTGTGGGTAGTACTAAGTATAAGAAGTATAGATATTAATTGAAGGAACAAGTTTAGGAATAGAAAAAAGACCTGTTAATTATGAATATAACAGCTTGATAAAAGCACTACAGAGAAAAGTGGTAGGTAAAAATAAAAAGGTAAGAAGCTCAGGACAAATCTTGTTATGCCGTATACCAGAAGTTTTGTAGAAACAGTGAAAATGATGAACACAATAAGCATGTGACATGGAAAAGAGATACCTCCAAACAGAGTCAAAATTAACAACTGGCTAATTAACTTATTAAATTAACTTATTAAATTAACTGGCTAATACTTATTAAAAGTTAATACTCTTCATTTTTAAAAACAAAGGGGGGGGGATACTGAAATTAGCTGTGAGATCACTGTCACTAAAGCTTGATTCTATAAAACACTCATGATTAAGATATAAATTGGAAATGGCCAGGTAGAGATAAGGAAATGGAAGTTTTAAAAACGTTTCCAAAAATGTATGGTAATGGTAAGGAAAGTGGCTTTGAGGCAGCATCTATCTTCATAAAACACATTTGTTGAAATAATCTGAAGGAGGTTAAGCACAAAATAATTTTTAATTCTTATGACAAATGAATTAGCTGAGGTTAAAATGGTTTGCTCTTATGTGATAGATCTGAATTATAGAATGAAATATTAAATTAGAATGGACAAACTTGGGGATTAGAATATATTTTATTATATATAATAAAGCCAAAGCACTCTCTAATTTAAATATTTTTAACACAAGAAAAAATGTGAAGCTATAAGAAATACTGAAGGCCATTAAATTTTACCAGACTGCTCTCAACATACAGTTATAGGAGTCTATGAACTTTAATACATTACGTTTAAAAATGTGTGAAAACAAGTTGTCAGTCAATACTGAGTAAATTTAATGGTATGTAGTGGCAGCTTTGACAGAATATTAAAGAACAAAAAAATATGCTGATCGTGTCCCAGGCCAAAGATAAGAGTAAGTTTTCATGAGCATTTTTACTTTACATGTGCTATAGGCAATTAGCAGATCTGGAACAAAATCTACAGCATAAATAGTAGAATTTTATACTACAAAGCAATAATTATTTGCACTGAAACTAAATACAGGTTCTCTAAATGCAAGTTAAAAAAAATGGTATCCATGGCCAATATCCTAACAACATAGGACATTGATAAAGCAAGGGAAAAAATTGAACACAGCTGATGCTGAAAACAGTTTAAAAATGGTAAAAAGTGATTTACATTTAGTGAATATTTTTATCCTCATAGTAGATACTTATGAAAACAAATGTTATATAAAATACATAATTGACTTAAGGATTAAATGAAATAAATGACAGGCTATTTTGCACATTTTCTGCTTTCTACATGTATAAATTCCATATCTAATTCATAAATGTTTTATAATAGTGTATTTGTATTTTTCAAATATTAAAAGTAATATGCGCTCATTTTTGAAAATTGGAAATAATGTGTAATGTCAAATAAATCACATACAACCCAATACACAAAGATAAACACCTAATAATTTAATAAATTTTGTTTTGGAACTTTTGATGCAGATGTTTAAATATTGTTCTAGGTTGATATATAAATTTGTTCCCTAAAATTTTCTTTCATCAAGATGTGGTCAGCATTATCTCCTATCATTAATTTAAAAAATACAACTTAATGGATGCATGAATATTTCATTGCCATTATATTGATAAACAATTGATTTTATTTGGATATTTGGATTTTTTCTTTTTAAATAATATTAGAGTAAACATAAGTTCTAATCTCCATGTGTTCAAGTATCTTTAGAAGCGAAATCACATTGTCAAAGTATATGAAGGTCTCTTGCTATACTGGCAAAGGACATGACTATCCTGTACTGAAATGATTATTTTACTGTATATTCACATCAAAAGTGTATAAGTGTGTCATTTCAATCTACTCTGGACAGGAAAAAAAGTATAAACTTTTAAAGAATATGCATTCATTTGACAGGAAGAAACACTTACCTCACTGAGTATTAGTTTATATTTAATAACAGTAAGTTTGAACACTTTTATTATACATATTAGCTTTTTCATATATTTGTTTGAACTGCCTGTTTTTGTCCTTTGATTTTTGATTGGGACTGTACTGTTTTTAAAATAATTTTTAAAAGCTCTTTACATTTCCACACACCTACCGTCAATTCAATCTTTGACAAAGGAGGCAAGAATATACAATGGAGAAAAGACAGTCTCTTTAGCAAGCGGTGTTGGGGAAGCTGGACAGCTGCATGTAAATCAGTGAAATTAGAACTCTCCTTCACACCGTATACAAAAATAAACTAGAAATGGTTCAAAGACCTAAATACAAGACATGACACCATAAAACTTGTAGAAGAGAACATAGGCCAAACATTCTCTGACATAAATCATAGCAATATTTTCTTAGATCAGTCTCCCAAGACAAAAAAATTAAAAGCAAAAATAAACAAACGGAACGTAATCAAACTTAACAGCTTGTGCACAGCAAAGGAAACCATCAACAAAACAAAAAGACAACCTATGGAATGAGAGACAATATTTGCAAAGAATGTGACCAGCAAGGGGTTATGATCCAAAATATACAAACAGCTTATACAACTCAGTATCAAAAAACAAATACCCCAATCAAAAATTGGGCAGTAGACCTAAAAAGACATTTCTCCAAAGAAGACATACAGATGGCTGATAGGCACATGAAAAGATGCTCAACTTCGCTAATTAGAGAAATGCAAATCAAAACCACAATGAAGTATCACCTCACACTGGTCAGAATAGCTATGATCAAAAAGCCTACAAATAACAAATGCTGGAGAAGGTGTGGAGAAAAGGGAACCCTCCTACACTACTGTTGGGCATATTAATTGGTACAACCACTATGGAAAACAGTATGGAGATTCCTTACGAAACTAAGAATAGAGCTACCGTACGATCCAGCAATCCCACTCCTGGGCATATAACCAGAAAAGATGAAAACTCTACATCAAAAAGATACATGCATTCCAATGTTCATTGCAGCGCTATTTACAATAGCCAAGACATGGAAACAAGTGCGCATCAACAGATAATTGGTTTAAGAATATGTGGCATATACACACACATGCACACACGTAGACACACAATGGAATATTACCCAGACATAAAAAAGAATGAAATACTGCCATTTGCAGCAACATTGATGGACCTAGAGTATACCATACTAAGTAAGGTAAGTCAGGCAGAGAAAGACATATTATATGATATCACCTATGTATGGAATGTAAAAAATAATACACATGACTCTGTATACAAAATAGAAACAGAATCAGAGACATAGAAAACAAACTTATGGTAACCAAAGGGGAAAGGGAGTGAGTGGGGGAATAATAAATTAGGAGTATGAGGACACAGGGAGGGGGAAGGGTAAGCTGGGACAAAGTGAGAGAGTGGCATGGACATATATACACTGCCAAATATAAAACCAATAGCTAGTGGGAAGCAGCTACATAGCACAGGGAGCTCAGCTCGGTGCTTTGTGACCACCTAGAGGGGTGGGATAGGGAGGGTGGGAGGGAGGGAGATGCAAGAGGGAAGAGATATGGGGATATATGTATATGTATAGCTGATTGACTTTGTTATAAAGCAGAAACTAACACACCATTGTAAAGCAATGATACTCTAAGAAAGATGCTAAAAAAAAAATTGAGAGTATGGGATTAACAGATACAAACTACTATACATAAAATAGATAAGCAACAAAGATTTACTGTATAACACAGGGAACTATAGTCAGTACCTTGTAATAACCTATAATGGAAAATAATCTGAAAACAAAAATATATATACATATAACTGAATCACTTTGCTCTATACCTGAAACTAATACAATACTGTAAATCAACTATACTTCAATTAAAAAAAGCTCTTTATATTTTAAAATATTTACCCCTTCATCTTTAAAGTTATAATTTGTTTTAAATTTTTCTTATTATTTTGGGGGATATTTTAAATTTTTTATCAGTTTGTGCCTTATTTAATAGACTCACTCATCCTACATTAATATCTCTGTTAAAAGTGCTGATTAGACCAAGAGAATTCTGAATTCTGCTTCTTATGTCTTCTCTCTAGTATTAATTTGACAGAAATTTTTTTCTTTATTAGTATTATATATGATACTGACATTTTACTGAGGAAAACAAAACTACAGCAAAACACCTTCATTTTTAATAAAAATAGTAGGCACAAAACTAGAGCAAATCTCCTTCAGTCTTTAAAAAAGAGTATGTAATTATTTTTGCAACTGTTTCTCACCTTAGAGTATAAATGTAACTATGAAACTATATAGTGTATAGGCCTATTCATTTTTGTCACATATGCTCAAATTAATAAATATATATACATGTATACTTTATATATAAGCATACTATATCTCTTAAATTAACAGTTTAGGAGAATGCTCATTTCTCAGTGTCAGCTACTTTTTTGTGTTCAATTTGTGAAATACCAAGAAGTCATCACCTGTATTCTATAGACCTAGTGATTTCTATTTCTTTTTTCATTTGATGCAAAAAGTATTATTTAAATCCACTTTGTTATTTACTTTTCCCTTTTTTTAACACCTTTATTGGAGTATAATTGCTTTACAATGGTGTGTTAGTTTCTGCTTTATAACAAAGTGAATCAGCTATAAACATACATATATCCCCATATCTCCTCCCTCTTGCATCTCCTTCCCACTTTCCATTTCCCACCCGTCTAGGTGTTCACAAACCACCGAGCTAATCTCCCTGTGCTATGTGGCTGTTTCCCACTAGGTATCTATTTTACATTTGGTAGTGTATATATATCCATGCCACTCTCTCACTTTGTCCCAGATTACCCTTCCCCATTCTCGTGTCCTCAAGTCCATTCTCTACGTCTGCATCTTTATTGCTGTCCTGCCCTAGATTCTTCAGAACCACTTTTTTTTTTTTTTTAAGATCCCATATATATGTGTTAGCCTACGGTATTTGTTTTTCTCTTTCTTAGTTACTTCACTCTGAATGACAGATTCTAGGTCCACCCACCTCACTACAAATAATTCAATTTTGTTTCTTTTTATGGCTAATATTCCATTGAATATATGTGCCACATCTTCTTTATCCATTCACTTGTCGATGGACACTTAGGTTGAATCCATGTCCTGGCTATTGTAAATAGAGCAGCAAGGAACATTGTGGTACATGACTCTTTGAATTATGGTTTTCTCAGGGTATATGCCCAGTAGTAGGATTGCGATGCTGTATGGTAGTTCTATATTCAGTTTTTTAAGGAACCTGCATATTGTTCTCCCTAGTGGCTGTAACAATTTACATTCCCACCAACAGTGCAAGAGTGTTCCCTTTTCTCCACACCCTGTCCAGCATTTATTGTTTGTAGATTTTTTGATGATGGCCATTCTAACTGGTGTGAGGTGATAACTCACTGTAGTTTGGATTTGCATTTCTCTAATGATTAGTGATGTTGAGCATCCTTTCATGTGTTTGTTGTCACTCTGTATATCTTCTTTGGAGAAATGTCTATTTAGGTCTTCTGCCCATTTTTGGATTGGGTTGTTT
Organism: Aethalodelphis obliquidens; assembly: GCF_003676395.1. NCBI lineage: Eukaryota > Metazoa > Chordata > Mammalia > Artiodactyla > Delphinidae > Aethalodelphis > Aethalodelphis obliquidens. The sequence goes on along the minus strand of NW_020837945.1, from coordinate 44,882,331 downwards.
GTTTTTCCGATATTGAGCTTTATGAGCTGCTTGTAAATTTTGGAGATTAATCCTTTGTCACTTGCTTCATTTACAAATATTTTTTCTCATTCTGAGCGGTATCTTTTCATCTTCAGCCTCTTCAGTAAGTGGTGCTGGGAAAACTAGACAGCTACATATAAAAGAATAAAAAGGCTTTTTCACAGCAACCCTCGTCTTCTTTATGGTTTCCTTTGCTGTGAAAAAGCTTTTAAGTTTCATTAGGTCCCATTTGTTTATTTTTGTTTTTATTTCGATTTCTCTAGGAGGTGGGTGAAAAAGGATCTTGCTGTGATTTATGTCATAGAGGGTCCTGCCTATGTTTTCCTCTAAGAGTTTTACAGTGTCTGACCTTACACTTAGGTCTTTAATCCATTTGGAGTTTATTTTTGTGTATGGTGTTAGGAAGTGTTCTAATTTCATTCTTTTATATGTAGCTGTCCAGTTTTCCCAGCACCACTTATTGAAGAGGCTGTCTTTTCTCTATTGTATATTCTTGCATCATTTATCAAAAATGAGGTGACCATAGGTGTGTGGGTTTATCTCTGGGCTTTCTATCCTGTTCCATTGATCTATATTTCTGTTTTTGTGCCAGTACCATATTGTCTTGATTACTGTAGCTTTGTAGTATAGTCTGAATTCCTGGAGCCTGATTCCTCTAGTTCCATTTTTCTTTCTGAAGATTGCTTTTGTTATTCGGGGTCTTTTGTGTTTCCATATAAACTGTGAAATTTTTGTTCTAGTTCTGTGAAAAATGCCATTGGTAGTGTGATAGGGATTGCCTTGAATTTGTAGACTACTTTGCGTAGTACAGTCATTTTCACAATGTTGATTCTTCCAATCCAAGAACATGGTATGTCTCTCTATCTGTTTGTATCATCTTTAATTTCTTTCCTTGCCTTATAGTTTTCTGCATACAGGTCTTTTGTCTCCTTAGGTAGGTTTATTCCTATGTATTTTATTCTTTTTTTGCAGTGGCAAATGGGAGTGTTTCCTTAATTTCTCTTTTAGATTTTTCATCTTTAGTGCATAGGAGTGAAAGACATTTCTGTGCACTAATTTTGTATCCTGCTACTTTACCAAATTCATTGATTAGTTCTAGTAGTTTGCTGGTAGCATCTTTAGGATTCTCTATGTATATTATCATGTCATCTGCAAACAGTGACAGTTTTACTTCTTCTTTTCTGATTTGTATTCCTTTTATTTCCTTTTCTTCTCTGATTTCTGTGGCTAAAACTTCCAAAACTATGTTTAATAATAGTGGTGAGAGTGGACAACGTTGTCTTATTCATGATCTTAGAGGAAATGGTTTCAGTTTTTCACCATTGAGAACGATGTTAGCTGTGGGTTTGTCATTAATGGCCTTTATTATGTTGAGGTAAGTTCCCTCTTTGCCTACTTTCTGGAGGTATTTTTTCATAAATGGGTGTCAAATTTTGTTGAAAGCTTTTTCTGCATCTACTGAGATGATCATATGGTTTTTCTCCTTTAATTTGTTAATATGGTGTGTCACATTGATTGATTTGCATATATTGAAGAATCCTTGCATTCCTGGTATAAATCCCACTTGATCATGGTATATGATCCTTTTTTGTTTTGTTTTTTTGTTTTGTTTTTGATGTTGGAGGTAGAAGTTTATTAATTTATTTATTTATTTTTGCTGTGTTGGGTCTTCATTTCTGTGCAAGGGCTTTCTCTAGTTGTGGCAAGTGGGGGCCACTCTTCATCATGGTGCACAGGTCTCTCACTATCGTGGCCTCTTTTGTTGCGGAGCACAGGCTCCAGATGCGCAGGCTCAGTAGTTGTGGCTCACGGGCCTAGTAGCTCCGCGGCATGTAGGATCCTCCGAGACCAGGGCGTGAACCCATGTCCCCTGCATTAGCAGGCAGATTATCAACCACTGTGCCACCAGGGAAGCCCTATAATCCTTTTAATGTGCTGTTAGATTCTGTTTGCTAGTATTTTGTTGAGGATTTTTGCATCTATGTTCATCAGTGATATTGGCCTGTAGTCTTCTTTCTTTGTGACATCTTTCTCTGGTTTTGGTATGAGGGTGATTGTGGCCTTGTACAATGAGTTTGGGAGTGTTCCTCCCTCTGCTATATTTTGGAAGTTTGAGAAGGATAGGTGTTAGCTATTCTCTAAATGTTTGATAGAATTCGCCTGTGAAGCCATCTGGTCCTGGGCTTTTGCTTATTGGAAGATTTTTTTTTTTTTTTTTTTTTTTGCGGTACGCGGGCCTCTCACCGCTGTGGCCTCTCCCGTTTCGGAGCACAGGCTCCGGATGCACAGGCCCAGCGGCCATGGCTCACGGGCCCAGCCGCTCCGCGGCATGTGGGATCTTCCTGGGTGAGGGCACGAACCCGTGTCCCCTGCATCGGCAGGCGGACTCTCAACCACTGTGCCACCAGGGAAGCCATTACTGGAAGATTTTTAATCACAGTCCCAATTTCAATGCTTGTGATTGGTCTGTTTATATTTTCTATTTCTTCCTGGATCAGTCTAATAATAATTTGGATCAGTCTAATAATAATTTCTAATAATTTGTCCATATCTTCCAGGTTGTCCTTCTGATTGGCATATAGTTGCTTGTAGTAATCTCTCATGATCCTTTGTATTTCTGCAGTGTCAGTTGTTACTTCTCCTTTTTCACTTCTAATTCTATTGATCTGAGTCTTCTCCCTTTTTTTCTTGATGAGTCTGGCTAATGGTTTATCAATTTTGTTTATCTTCTCCAAGAACCAGCTTTTACTTTTATTGATCTTTGCTATTGTTTACTTCATTTCTTTTTCATTTATTTCTGATCTGACCTTTATGATTTCCTTCCTTCTGCTAATTTTGGGTTTTTTTTTTTTCCTTCATTTTCTAATTGCTTTAGCTGTAAGGTTAGGTTGTTTATTTGAGATGTTTCTTGTTTCTTGAGGTAGGATTGTATTGCTATAAATTTCCCTCTTAGAACTGCTTTTGATGCATCCCATAGCTTTTGGGTCATCGTGTTTTCATTGTCATTTGTTCCTAGGTATTTTTTTATTTCCTCTTTGATTTCTTCAGTGATCTCTTGATTATTTAGTAGTGTATTGTTTAGCCTTCATGTGCTTGTATTTTTTACAGATTTCTTCCTGTAATTGATACATAGTCTCATAGCATTGTGATCGGAAAAGATATTTGATATGATTTCAATTTTCTTAAATTTACCAAGGCTTGATTTGTGACCAAGATATAATCTATCCTGGAGAATGGCCCTTGAGCACTTGAGAAGAAAGTGTATTCTGGTTTTTTTGGATGGAATGTCCTATAAATATCAATTAAGTCCATCTTATTTAATGTGTCATTTAAAGCTTGTGTTTCCTTATTTATTTTCATTTTGGATGATCTGTGCATTGGTGAAAGTGGGGTGTTAAAGTCCCCTACTATGATTGTGTTACTGTCGATTTTCCCTTTTATAGCTGTTACCATTTGCCTTATGTACTGAGGTGCTCCTATGTTGGTTGCATAAATAGTTACAATTGTTATATATTCTTCTTGGATTGATCCCTTGATCATTATGTAGTGTCCTCACTGTCTCTTGTAATAGTGTTTATTTTAAAGTTTATTTTGTCTGATATGAGAATTGCTATTCCAGCTTTCTTTTGATTTCCATTTGCATGGAATATCAATTTCCATCCCCTCACTTTCAGTCTGTATGTGTCCCTAAGTCTGAAGTGGGTCTCTTGTAGACAGCATATATATGGGTCTTGTTTTTGTATCCATTCAGCCAGTCTATGTCTTTTGGTTGGAGCATTTAATCCATTCACTTACATTTAAGGTAATTATCGATATGTATGCTCCTATCACCATTTTCTTAATTGGTTTGGGTTTGTTTTTGTAGGTCTTTTCCTTCTCTTCTGTTTCCTGCCTAGAGAAGTTGCTTTAGCATTTGTTGTAAAGCTGGTTTGGTGGTGCTGAATACTCTGAGCTTTTTCCTGTCTGTAAAAGTTTTAATTTCTCCGTCGAATCTGAATGAGATCCTTGCTGGGTAGCATAATCTTGGTTGTAGTCCTTTCCCTTTCATCACTTTAAATATGTCCTTGCACTCCCTTCTTGCTTGCAGAGCTTCTGATGAAAGATCAGCTATTAACATGCAAGAATTCCCTTGTATGTTATTTGTTTTTCCCTTGCTGCTTTTAATATTTTTCTTTGTTTTTAATTTTTGATAGTTTGTTTAATATGTGTCTTGGCATCTTTCTCCTTGTATTTATCCTGTATGGGATCTCTGTGCTTCCTGGACTTGATTATTTCCTTTCCCATGTTAGGGAAGTTTTTAACTGTAATTTCTTCAAATATTTTCTCAGTCCCTTTCTTCTTCTTCTGGGACCCCTATAATTCGAATGTTGGTGCATTTAATGTTGTCCCAGAATTCTCTGAGACTGTCCTCAATTCTTTTCATTATTTTTTCTTTATTCTGCTGTGCAGTACTTATTTCCACTATTTTATCTTTCAGGTCACTTATCCGTTCTTCTGCCTCAGTTATTCTGCTATTTTCCTTCTAGAGAATTTTTAATTTCATTTATTGTGTTGTTCATCATTGTTTGTTTGCTATTTACCTCTTCTAGGTCCTTATTAAATATTTCTTGTATTTTCTCCATTCTATTTCCAAGATTTTGGATCATCTTTACCACCATTACTCTGAATTCTTTTTCAGGTAGACTGCCTATTTCCTCTTCATGTGTTTGGTCTGGTGGATTTTAACCTTGCTCCTTCATCTGCTGCATATTTCTCTGTCTTCCCGTTTTCCTTAATTACTGTGTTTGGGGTCTCCTTTTCACAGGCTGTAGGTTTGTAGTTCCTGTTGTTTTTGGTGTCTGCCCCCAGTGGCTAAGGTTGGTTCAGTGGGCTGTGTAGGCTTCCTGGTGGAGGGGACCAGTGCTTGTGTTCTGGCGGATGAAGCGGGATCTTGTCTTTCTGGTGGGCAGGACCACGTCTGGTGGTGTGTTTGGGGATGTCTGTGGACTTATTATGATTTTAGGCAGCCTCTCTGCTAAGGGTGGAGTTATGTTCCTGTCTTGCTAGTTGTTTGGCATAGGGTTTCTAGCACTGTAGATTCCTGGCTGTTGAGTGGAGCTGGGTCTTAGTGTTGGGATGGAGATCTCTGGGAGAGTTTTTGCTGTTTGATATTACTTGGAGCCAGGAGGTCTCTGATGGACCAATGTCTGAACTCGGCTCTCCCAGGTCAGAGACACAGGCCTGACATGTGGCCAGAGCACCAAAACCCTGTTAGCCACACGGATCAGAAGAAAAGGGAGAAGAAAGAAAGGAAGGAAGGAAGGAACGAACGAAGAATAAAATAAAATAAAGTTACTGTAATAAAATATTTTTTAAAATTTAAAAAATCAAAAAGTAATAAAAAAGAAGAAAGCAACCAAACCGAAAAACAAATCCACCAATGATAACAAGCACTAAAAACTATACTAGAAAAAGAAAATAACAGGCAGAACCTTAGGACAAACGGTAAAAGCAAAGCTATACAGACAAAATCACACAAAGAGGCATACACATATACACTCACAAAAAGAGAAAAAGGAAAAATATATACATATCTATATATTTAAATAAAAGGAAGAGAGCAATGAAATCAATAAACAAATCTACCAATGATAATAAACTCAATACTAAGATAAACAGAAACAAATTAGATGCAGAAAGCAAACCCCAAGTCTACAGTTGCTCTCAAAGGCCACCTCCTCAATTTGGGATGATTCGTTGTCTATTCAGGTATTCCACAGATGGAGGGTACATGAAGTTGATTGTGGAGATTTAATCTGCTGCTCCTGAGGCTGCTGGGAGAGATTTCCCTTTCTCTTCTTTGTTCACACAGCTCCTGGGGTTTAGCTTTGGATTTGGCCCTGCCTGTGTGTGTAGGTCGCCTGAGGGCATCTGCTCTTAGCTCAGACAGGACGGGGTTAAAGGAGCAGCTTATTAGGGGGCTCTGGCTCACTCAGGCCGGGGGGAGTGAGGGGTCTGGATGCGGGGCGAGCCTGCGGCGGCAGAGGCCAGCATGATGTTGCACCAGCCTGAGGTGTGCCATGTGTTCTCCCAGGGAAGTTGTCCCTGGATCACGTGACCCTGGCAGTGGCGGGTTGCACAGGCTCCTGGGAGGGGAGGTGGGGATAGTGACCTGTGCTCTCACACAGGCTTCTTGGTGGTGGCAGCAGCAGCCTTAGTGTCCCATGCCCGTCTCTGGGGTCCACGCTGATAGCCGCAGCTCGCGCCCGTCTCTGGAGCTCCTTTAAGCAGCGCTCTTAATCCCCTCTCCTCACGCACCAGGAAACAAAGAGGGAAGAAAAGTCTCTTGCCTCTTCGGCAGGCCCAGACTTTTCCCCGGACTCCCTCCCGGCTAGCCGTGGTGCACTAACCCCCTGCAGGCTGTGTTCACGCCGCCAATACCAGTTTTCTCCCGCTGCTCCGACCAAAGCCGGTGCCTCAACTCCCAGCCCCGCCTGCCCCGGCAGGGGAGCAGACAAGCCTCTCGGCCTGGTGAGTGCTGGTCAGCACTGATCCTCTCTACGGGAATCTCTCCGCTTTGCCCTCCACACCCCTGTTGCTGTGCTCTCCCCCGCGGCTCCGAAGCTTTCCCCCTCCGCCACCCACAGTCTCCGCCCGCGAAGGGGCCTCCTAGCATGTGGAAACCTTTCCTCCTTCACAGTTCCCTCCCACTGGTGCAGGTCCCGTCCCTATCCTTTTGTCTCTGTTTATTCTTTTTTCTTTTGCGCTACCCAGGTACTTGGGGAGTTTCTTGCCTTTTGGGAAGTCTGAGGTCTTCTGCCAGCGTTCAGTAGGTGTTCTGTACAAGTTGTTCCACATGTAGATGTATTTTTGATTGATTTGTGGGGAGGAAGGCGATCTCCACGTCTTACTCTTCCACCATCTTGAAGGTCTCCAGACTTAGTAATTTCCATTCTTATCACTATTCCATATTTTATACAATCTTGAGTTTAAGTTCATTATACACTCTCTTTAAATATTCTCTTCATGATGCCTTTTGTATAAACAGTGATAGAGGCAATTTTGGAGAGTTCTCTGACTTTAGATGAGGAAAACTACTTCTGAGGTCAGTTTTGTTTGAAAAACAGACTAATTACAAAGAACACACCACTAAATGAAACGACTTCCATATCCTGCCACTGATTTCCCTCCACTCTCCAGATACACACACACACACACACACACACACACACAGACACACACACACTGAGCTGTGGCAGCTTGAGGTGCAAAGTTATCACTTCCAGTACCACAGAGTTTAGAAGATTACATTATTTCATTAATTGCAATGTTAACATGGATACACACTGAAGATGGTATTATCTTTAAAATATGGCATATAATGAGCACTGGTAAATTAATTAATTTACCAACTGTAATAAAAGGGGAGAAATACAATTTGCTATCCATTATACATGGTCTCATGTAAAGTATGTTTTTCACAGTAATAAAATATTAAACTGAAAAATCGTTTTCATTCAGTCAAGAATGAAAATGTTAAAGTGCCATAGATTTTCTAAAGCTAAGCATATCACTATTGCCTTTAAAAGTGTAGCACGATACTTCAAAGCTCCATAGAAGTTTAAATTATTGCAGTAAGTAAAAACATGATGGGGCTTCCTTGGTGGCGCAGTGGTTGAGAGTCTACCTGCCAATGCAGGGGACACAGGTTCGTACCCCAGTCCGGGAGGATCCCACATGCCGCGGAGCGGCTGGGCCTGTGAGCCATGGCCACTGAGCCCGCACGTCCAGAACCTGTGCTCCGCAATGGGAAAGGCCACAATAGTGAGAGGCCCGAGTACCGCAAAAAAAAAAAACAAACATGATGAACAAAAGTCAAAGTTTAAATGGAAAATTTGAAAAAATTATTTGGAACATGTGATATCTAATTACTCAGTTTTCCTAACATGCATATCAATATAAATATTATCTTTATCTTTTAATGAACAAAAAATTCAAACTGGCAAACAAAAACAAACCTAGATGTAAAACATCACGTGTCATACTCCATCTATTAATTCTCTTTTTGCCCTTTTGATTCTGTATAATTTAAGCCTCTGAGAATTGCTTTCATTTCCCCCTCTCTATACTAACTAATGCAATTCCTATGCTTTGCCCTGAAGCTGCAGGCTGTCCTAATTGGTGGAGAAAAAAATACCAAAAAATTAAGAAATAAAGTTCCTTTCCCCACCGCCTTCAGCTGCAGAAAAGTAGACACTACTCTACATCATAAAACACTTTCTGATAACATGGTATATTGAGAACTCTCTCAAAAGTATCAACTATACTCTCTAATCCACTATGGGAACCTGCATGAGAATGTATAACCTGTTCTGTTACCAATTACTAAAGAGTATTTGGAAGCTTTGTTTGAACTGAGGAGACTTTTCAGATAAGCAGAGTTAAGAGAATGATGCTATGAGCTGTGAAATGCAAAGAATAATTTCTGAAAGTTTGCAAATCTGCTTTATTGTTTTCCATTTCTGTTGATACCAGTAATCATACCTACCTCTGTTTCCTTAAAAGTATATAAAAGAAATGAAAGTTTGGGGATTTTCTTCTTTTTTGCATAAAATTAAAATAAATCCTGTGACTCTACTGGATTCGTTATTCAAATGAGGAGCTAGAGGTTCTTTGTTTCCTTGAAATTAACAACAAAAAAATAACAAAAAAACCCTTAATATCATTCTTACTTCTACTTTAAAAAGTGCAAACACTGATAATTAAACCATTATTTTAAATTAACAAATTACCCGAAATTAAAGTATTTCCTAGTATTTAAGTGTTGCTTAAGGTATGAGAGAACAAACACTCTCCTACACTGTTCTTAAGATTGTAAATTGCTGTCACATTTTTAAAGAGCAAACTGGAAATATCTATCAATATCTGAAATACATGTGCCCATTGACATGCCAATTACAATTTTATTAATATTATATACATGTAATCAAGTGCACAAATGCAACATGTGTTGTTTTTTATTTGCCATAGGAAAAAAAAGGAAACAATCTAAATGCCCATCAAGAGGGAGGCTGGCAAAATAAATGATAGTAACTTCATAAAATGCAACATGGTATATGATGTACATACATGGAAAGGGATCCAAGTTTAAATGTATGTATTTGTAATATGCTCAATTTGCATAAAAAGCATATATCTTTGAAATATCAAAAAAACTTTAATCAGTAATAGGCAGATGAATAAAGGGCATGAATAGGTAATTCATAGAAGAAAAAGTATAAATGGCCAATAAACATTTTGAAAAATATACAATTTTGCTAGGACTGAAATAAATGTAAATTAATTCAATAGGTAGATACTGATTTTTCTTTCTGAATTTGGTATATATTTTGTTTTAAAATAATAATTTACACTTCTAACAAAGGGGAGGCAAGCATGCTTATCCATAAGTGGATTATAAATAGCAATAATCTCTCATATACAAATTTATATGTGCATAGACTATTTTCCAAAAAATATTCAAGAAAATCTTAGCAATTTTTATCTCTGTGGGAGAGATTTATGGTCATATGAAGATGGGAGAAAAATTTTTTGTTTTATAATAAACCCTTCTGAATTGTTTGGGTTTTGTTTTATAAAGAGGGCACATTACTAACCTTTTTACAACTGCTTTTAAAATGTTAACTGATTGCCAAGATATTAACAGAAATTGACACAGCTTCCCCTGTGCAAAATAAAGTATCACCTTTCTAACACAATAAGATGAGTTGTGTAAATGTTCTTAAAGCAAAATCTGAAGCTTCTTTTCAGGAATAAGAAGAGGATACTGTCTGGTTCCTTTGCTGTCTTAGTCATTTTGGGCTGTTATAACAGAATAACATAGACTGGGTAGCTTAAACAACAACACTTATTTCTCGTAGTTTTGGAGGCTGAAAGTCTGAGATCAAGGTACCAGCATGGTTGGGGTTATTGGTGAGGGCCCTCTTTCTGGTTTACGAACAGCCACCTTTCTGCTGTAGTCTTACAAAGTGGAAAGAGACATCATCTCTCTCCCACCTCTTCTTATAAGGGCACCAATCCCATTCATGAGGGCTCTGCCCTCTATACCTAATTACATTCCAAAGGCCTCACCCCCAAATGCTCTCACACTGGGGATTAGGCTTCAGCATATGAACTTTGAGGAGACACATACATTCAGGTCATAGCACTTGTCTTAGACTAGATTTAATCCCGGTTGCCAATCTAATAACAAAGTGAGTCAACCAAACTGAATAATAAAACTGGTAAATTAATTTTGCTCCTGCCTGGTATCACCTCTTCTTGGGTCTCCCTCAAGTAGAACTTGCCTTCAAGAGAAGATATAATTCTAACAGTTGGAAATTCCAGATTGAGTGGAAGAGATGTTTGGGTTAGTCTTGGTTTGGGGAAATAATTGTGTATTACTTTCTTTAAACCTCTTTTGCTTAACAGTTATTTTAAATGTTCAGACCAAAAAAAGAGAAAGAACAGGCAATATTTGAAGGAGTAAGATTAGAAGAGAAGTTATATAGCACTGCTTTAATACAGAAATTCTCTTCACTTCATATGGCATTGATCAAAATGAAACAGAATAGAGTGAATGAATGAGTTTGATGAAAGGTGTACAATCTGGCTATGAAGGATTCCCTGTTCTGATTGGGGGAAAGGGCAATCTCATACAGCAGATGTAACAGTATACATCTATTATTTCTTATTTTGAATCATATGTGGTGTGGAGCGCCATATGTAAAAGAGAAAGCAGCCTCTCCTCATAAAAAAATGATAACAGAAAATAGGATAAAAAGAAGAGGGCACTTTGCTCACTACGCTGCAAGCAGTAACAGAGCTTCTGATGTCAAAGTTAATCTGAAGCCTGGAGTAGAAGACCCACATGCTGTGAGCAAAACACACATCACAGTAGGCTCCTGAACCTGAGAAAAAAATTCATGATTAATTTAAGTGCCGACTGGTACCATGCCCAATGGGAAAAAATCTAAGGTTAGATTAAGTAGTCTTATTTTTTTTTTGCGGTACGCGGGCCTCTTGCTGTTGGGGCCTCTCCCGTTGCGGAGCACAGGCTCCGGACACGCAGGCTCAGCGGCCATGGCTCACGGGCCCAGCCACTCCGCGGCATCTGGACCGGGGCAAGAACCCGTGTCCCCTGCATCGGCAGGCGGACTCCCAACCACTGCACCACCAGGGAAGCCCAGATTAAGTAGTCTTTGATAAGAATTGACACTCCAGCAACAAGTTGCAACTGATAGTGAGCAAATTATATTTCCTGAAATTCTTTTCAACACTGTCTACAGTAATTTATATAAAACTGAAGTATTTGTAAATTACTTTAATTAATATATAATTTTCTATTTAAAGCCCTAATAATTAACTGAATATTTTTAAGTTATACCAATCAGTTACTATCATCTAATCCATGATTCTCAATTACTTTTTGTCCCTTTATTAATTTCCTCAGGCTGCCATTACAAAGTATCATAAACTGGGTAGTTTAAAAAACAAAAATGTATTGTCTCACACTTCTGTAGACTGGAAGTCCAAAATTAAGGTGTCTGCAGGGTTGGTTCCTTCTAAGGGCTATGAGGGAAAATCTGTTCCATGCATCCCTCCTAGTTCCTTGTCTTATAAATGGTATTATCCTTGTATCTTCACATCATCTTCCCTCAATGTGTGTCTGTCTCTGTGTCCAAATCCCTTTTTTATAAAGATACCAGTCATATTGCATTTGGGCCACCCTAATGACCTCATCTTGACTTGATTATGTGAAAAAGACACTATTTCCAAATAAGATCACCTTCACAGGTACTGGGGGTTAGTACTTTACCATCTTTACAGGGGACACAATCCAACCCATAAAAGTTCCTAAATGCTGGAGGGAAAAGACAAACTCTTATAAATAACATTGCTTACACTTCAATTATTTTCATCCAAGGAGTAAAGAATGGTAGGGTGTAAAAAAAGGAGCAAGCTGAAGAAGGAATAGTGGTGTGTATATGAAGTGTGGAAAGAATGGTGCAGGTTGTTATAAACCACAATATCTACTCAGGAAAGTCTCCCCACCTTGTTGGAATCACTGATAAACAGCGGATCTGATCCCATTTTCATACCAGGAGTTGTCCAAATTAATGATGGGGTACTTTGGGGAAAATAATCACCATAATTACCCTTTAAAGTTCTAGATTATCAAAGTTAGTTCTATCAATTAGTAGCCAACATGTCACAAGGACTTGGTATGCCGGCTAAATCATACCATTTATCTATTTTATTAATTAATTATATTATTTGACAGACAACTTTGAACTCATAGTCCGTGTGTATCACGCACCGTGAACACAAAGACACATTGAGCGCCTTCTCTCCCCTCAATGAAATTGCAGCTTAGGTTATTCAGCCTACCCAGAACACCTGTTTTCCTACAAAATTAACTTTGAGTAGTAGCTCCCAAACTATTTTCTACTTTGGCACACAGGCAAGCGGTTCGTAACATGCACAAAAATACCCATGATATTTACAAATTATTTTCAAAATGCCAAAACAATTATTTTAGGGTAAAAACACTACAGTAATTCAAACTCATCACCATATTAACATTTCCTGGTAAATAGTCAATGATATTATACCGATTATTTGTAATGCCTTCTATTCTTCCACATAGGAATACTCCTGAGTGACATTACAGAGATGATGTTGTTAGGTCTACAGTATTTTATAAGAAAATTATTATCATAGAGCTTAATAATTTATTAGTAGTACTACATTGCTTTTCATGTGCCTCACAACTGATGTAGACAAACCAGTGTATCAAGAGGTCAGGTTGACCTCCTCTGGTTCAGAACAGGAGTGCTATTAATGGCCCCCCATCGCCTTCCATCTCCGATTCCCTCAACTCCAAGTCCTATTCCCTGACATAGCAGCCTTGTTTTAGGGAAATGTGCGCTACAAATGCGTTTAGCCAAACACACTGCCAATTATAAAATACAGAATACATATGTTGTTTAACTTTGCTCATTCATTTTTAAGCAATATTTTCTTTAGTGATGACTATGTTCCAGGCACTCAGTAGCTGCCCTCATAGAATTATACAGTAATCAAGAGATATACACAATAAACCGACAAGCAAATGGACAATAAAGATAACCTCAGTTCTGAAGGAAATCAAAAGATCCGATAGAGTAATCTGAGTAGTGAGGTGGGAGGGAAGCGCTTTTAGATCATATAGCCAAGGAAGGTTTTCCTGATGTGTGCTTTGAGGCAATAATGAGAGTCAGTCAAGCCACATCCATGGCAGGGCATCCCAGTAAGAGGATGAGCAAGACCACACAGTGTAAAAGAGCTAGGGATGCTGGAGAAACAGAAGGCCATACTCATTAGAAACACTGTTATTATTATTACATATAGAAAATACATTATTAGTATACACTTTCTTTTCTATTTTTTCTATTATTTAATCACATTTTCAATTTTAATATTTAATAATCATAAAGCACATCCTATTAGCAACTATTTTATTGTAAAATATTCAAACTCTAAGAATGAGCAATTTAAAAAGCATATTTTAAAACTATATTGTAATATATTTAATTCAAAATAGATGTTTACTTTGCCAGAAACACTTTAACACGTTTACAGCTGCACCATTAGACTACCAAATAGATACTATTTGGGGAAATCCTTAAGTGGATTATTTCCTAATGAACAGTTAGAACTCCTTTCCTAAGCAAGGTGGCAAACTTTCTAGAATTTCTCCTAACTTTAGAAAAGCTCTCACTTTTTCTGACTTTTAATGACATTGAAATAATTCCATGGAAATACCTGCCTTAGAGTTTCAGTAAAGACCATCTCTCTCTCTCTTTATACACACACATACACACACACACATTATATATACATGTACATTTATGTGTGTGTGCATACATATATATACACATATGCATGTGTAAATAATGTATGTATATAGATATACACACATACATATATGCCTGAAAACTTATTTCTTTATTTTTAGACGAGTACTATTTCTTTTTACATGAAAACTATTAATAGTGGGAATGCATATATCCAAGCCCTTCTGGTAAAGGTGTTTCTCATAAAGGCATTTCTATTCACCTTTAGCTAGCTGACAGTTGGATTCCAAACCATTAGCTCCTTTCTGTAAGCCTCTATCATCATCGTCCTACTCCCTGGCATGTCACAGACCTCCTTTAGTTTGCCTCCCTTTACCTCTATAGTTATCCAAAACATCATACCTTCAAAGCTTCCTCCTGTCTCAGAGGAAGAGGTGCTTAAACTTCCTTTCACATTGAACACCTCTGCTTATACTCTGGATCCTGTTCCAAAGCTATCCTGTATCTTGTTCTATCCTCTTCTTTTAGGGTTTTAAATTTCTCTTTTTCCTTTGGCTTTTGCCTTCCCATCCCCCTCCCCCCCAAAAAATACTTGAGTATAATTTTCCTACCATTAAACAAGTTTTCTTTATCCGTGACTCCTTGTTGAGCTAGTGCCACTTAACCTTCTTGACACATTTCAGAAATCAGCTATCTTGACTCCCACAACCCATTCCCCTTCCTATAGAAATGGTTCTCTCAAAGATTAATTGGCCTAAATTGCCAATGGCTTATTCTCTGTCCTCAGTGTACTTTATCACTCAGCAACAATTGAGAATGTCAGTCCTCCCGCTTCTTGAAAATCTCTGCCTGGATAGTGTCCTACGACATACTCTCCCTTCTTCATTTGCTTATGCCACTTGGTTGTGTTCTCTTATATTCTTTCTTTGGCTCTCTTTTCTCTCCCACAATTGCTTCTCTTCTATATATATTTCCTGGGCAATTTCAGTCTTAATCATTTCTTCAATTACTTTGATCTTACTGACTTCAAACTTTATGCTTTGTTTACAGACTTCTCTTTTTAGCATCAGATCCAACTGTCCAGCTCTCATTTATTAATTATAAGCTTTGTATCTGTCATTTTGAAATTAAAATGTATAAGATGGAAACCATTAGTTTCCCCCTCCTGAAACTGAAGCTCCTTAGGCCATGAACTGTGTCTTATTCATATTTGCATTTCTGATGGAACACAATATTACCTAGTACATGAGAAACACTGAATAAATATTTGAACAAATCTAATATTCAAGGGACTATATGATGTAAATGTATGATGTAAAGTATGCTATTTAGATGTTTAAGTAAGATGGATACTGGTAGTCAGCATAAACTAAACAATAAACACTTTTGAAATTTATCATTGTTTACTGAAAGTAACTGAGGAGAAAAGGAAAAGAATTCCAAAGTGGAAGATGTACTATGAAGAGGAAAATGTTTTTAGTCGGAAAACTGTATAGTGCAAAGTACCATTCTGAGATACCCTGGTACAAAAAAATAAAAGCAAACTTTCCCTCTTGGCCTATTAAATTGCTAAACTAGGTCTCTGCTCCTTATTCTGTCTGCCCTTTTGAATCAGTCTGTGTTATCTGGTGATGATTCTTTTCTTTTTAATCCCTGGATGAGTCCTGCCTGCTCCTGCACTGATTTGGATATACTTTGGGAAACATTTGGAGCTCAGACATGTAAAAACTTGATTTCTGAATTAGTTTCATTAAAACAAAAAATGAAAACACATACTGTAATTAGTCTATATCCTGAAATCTCTACAGTCTCTAAATAGCTGACTGGATATTTGATGTGCTAAGA
This sequence comes from Aethalodelphis obliquidens, assembly GCF_003676395.1. Classification (NCBI taxonomy): domain Eukaryota; kingdom Metazoa; phylum Chordata; class Mammalia; order Artiodactyla; family Delphinidae; genus Aethalodelphis; species Aethalodelphis obliquidens. Next base: position 44,866,609 of record NW_020837945.1, on the reverse strand, counting down.
AGGCCCTGATGAGGCAGCTTACTGCAAAATGTAGGGGAAGGTAACAGCCACAGACTTCTGTTTTGATAAGATAAACATATCTCCTTCTCTTGTGCCTTATCAACAGAAACTCATCCCATTTGGAACACTAGTATGCCTTCTGTAGGACTCTGGAAATACTTTATGAAATCCTCTGTTCCCTGAGATTTCTAAAACCTAGAAATCCTGAGACAAGTAGTCTGTTTTATAACTGAAGTCAACAGTATAAATGAATTTTTGATATTAAAATATATTAAAAAGTACATTTAATTCATATGTTGAGCAATCCCTACATCTATTTTTCATTATAGAACTTTGCACTTTTGGGATTACATTGTGTTGATAAATGTCATGTTTTCTCAAGTCTTTCTTCTGTGTAGGTTCTATAAGGAGATCCCATCAATAGAACAAATGGCATAGAAGTTCCTGGAAAATGAGGCATTTTGACCATGGTAGATAAAGAAACACTCCTGATTAAAAACAAATTACAAAGAATTAACTAGAGAAATGCATACACTCTCTGTACTCCCTCCCTGATTCTATTTATTAGAACAATAAAGTTCTAAAAAGACACATTCATTTACTCATTTATTCAACGAATTTTTATTGAACATCTACTATAAGAGATTTTAGGGTTATTTCTCAAATATCAGTCCTAGAGAAGCATTTTATGGTTATGAATACCTGTGTTCCATATGTATTAGTATCTATATATGATTTTTTTTAAAAAAGGCAAGTTGCTTTAACAACCTTAGATTTATTTAAAAAGTAAATCTTATGTAGTTACCAAAAAAACAAACAACTAGTATCATATTCTCTGAGTAGAGTGGAAGGCAGGCACACAAAATTAAAAATGGAACACAATTATAAAATATTCACCCACGTACCATATAAACTCAATTAATAGACAATATGGATAGACATACCACACCTCAAGAAATTTGGCCTTGGGAAATAGTACTGGTATGTAACACTGCTTTGAAATAGTGTTTTTTCCCCATATTAGCCATCAGAGTCTAATTGTCTTGACATCAGAAACTGAGTTTGATAGCTTTTAAACTTACATCCTCACAAACAGTGGACACACAGTAAACACTGCATAAGCCCCTTCAGTTCCACACACCCAAATTTTCTTTGAAGAGTAAATGCATCTCACTCTTAAGAGATTATTTTATTTCTAAACAAAATACATCCAACATTTTATCTAAATAAAAATCATGTATTCAGAAGAAAGTCCCTTTGCCTTGATTTAGTAACATTCATATTTCATGGATTCTACTTAAACATTTAACAAGATTTGATGTGATTATTTCAGTAACAATTCAATTTGAAATGTCAACTATGTTCAACATTTAAAAATTAATAGCTAAATCTCTTTAAAGATCAGAAAAAATTTGTTCAGGCTTAGAATAATTTACAGCTTTATGAATCTCCTTGTGCATTGTTTGCATATTTTAAACTATTCTGAATAATGCGCTCCCTGTAAAGGCCCATTAGTTCAAAGAATTTTGACAGTCACAGCTCAAGGTATTAATTTTCATACCAGATATGTATTTTTGACTGGCAGTAAATTTTTCAGACTCAAATACACTTTACCTAAATTGTGAGTATGTACATTCTGAATAGGTTAGAGTGCTAAACAACCATGAAAAAAAAATGAGAATTTAATCAAGTCTTTTCTCCTTTTATTTATTTGCTTTCTAGGGAAAGAACAGTCATTAATTAAAGGAGGAATACTGAAGCAGCAATCATGGTGAAACAAATGTGAAGGATGGGGAGCTGTGCAGTTCTGAAGCTTCCCTGAGAGTAGAGATCATAGCAACTCTGAGAATGAGAAGGGGAAATAAAATCGCTTGATATGTATTTTAAATACATATCAATATAATAATTTTAAATTATACATTTTATTTTAAATTTTAAAAAATACAATAAATTTAAAAACCTTGACCAGCATCACTTGTTGGTATTAGAAGAAGCAATCCACACTTAAATGAGATTAATGAAGATATTATTATCTCTGAATGGCACTGAGAATAGACAGAAACTTTTCTGGGCTATCAAGACCATCCTGGCAAAATCTAAAATGATTTGTTCAGCTATTCATTCAAGAAACATTGATTGTTGATGTCATACTATGCGCTGGCTACTGTACAAGGTACCCAAGAGAACCAAAACAGTCTCTGTTCTCTTGAAGCTTACAGTTTAGTGGGGAATACAGGCTTAATCAAATACTGAGCATTAATATATAATTACAAATTAAGATAAATACTATGAAGGAAAGGAAGCTAGCTCTTTGAGAGCAATGTGCAAGAAAAGAATCTGTCTAGGATTGCTGGGTAAAGGTGAATTTCTCTGAAAATTTGACAGGAGCACACCTTTAATCACTGCTCATTTTATTTACACATTTGACTCAAGTATGGTAAAATCTGATATTCATATTATGCCACATATGATTCTAATAAATAGAGGATTTTAGATGACTTGACAGTCTAAAGTGGTGGTTTCATCTCTAGAAGTGGTGGTTACTCCTTACATCAAATATTACTTTGTTATTTACAGTTCTCTTTACTTCTTACTAGACAATCCCTAGTTATTCAAATCCTGTTATAGTTAATAATTCTTCATATCAAATTTTTCCTGTCCAATTTACTATGTGATTTCTCTCTCCTGATTGGACCGGACCCTGACTGATACATCCATCAGTGCCGTATTTCCAATTCCTAAACATACTAGGCTACATCACAACTACAAAATGTTTTACGTATCACTCTGTCTTCCTGGAATACTCATCCTCTATTATATATCTGTGTAATTCCCATTCAACCTTCAAGACACAACCAAGAATACATTCTCCAGGAATCTTCACCTCCTTTCTCCTCTCCATTCCCCAAGGACTAAGCCTGAAATAGTATCCTTCCTTTCTTTACCCATTCATCCGACTACCTCTTTGTGGTTCTTACTGCACCTCCATGTAATTTCTGCTATACTTCACTACCTCCTCAACTAGATCAAGAGCCTCTTGAGTTTATAATGTACCTTTTCATGTCTGTATTTCCAGCACCCAGCACAGTACATAGCAATATCGTAGGCATTAAAAATGTTGTTAAATGAATGATTACTTTTTTTCCTTCTTACTTCCTGTCTAACCTTGGCTCCTTGCCGGAGAGTATTATTTAACTGACTTCCAGGGATGGGCTATCAAAATTCCAGTCTTATTTCTTTTTACCTTCTCATCTCCCTGTACTTTCCCCATCTCCACTTACCACAAACATATAGTGTTAAGAGTTATTTCCATTTTAAACTGATCATATATTTTTCTTTGGGTGTGCTTTCCAACTCAATCAGCATCCAGAAACAAAAGGATGGCTCCTTTCTCAGACTGTTGAGCATGCGGGGTTTCTTCGAGTGAAAGAATAAAAGGAAAGAGCCTCTGGGCCCAAAGCACAGATTCTGTTTTTTGCATCCTTGGATATGACCATGTATTATGGCAGTGTCAACTTCATCTAGCTCTCCAGTTCAATGTTGTTCCTTTTCCCCATTCTGAATCTCTTTTTCAACTATATTTTGATCTTAGTAGTATTGCTGAAAAGGACATGGTTTCCATCGTGTCCAATTCCTGCTTCACATCCAATTTTTGTCCACCTCCAGGTCTACCTCCAACTGTTCTGGAATCCACATTCCACATCCAACTCCTGTCACCCCATTTCTTGGTATTTGGGTTCTAGAAGAAAACCTTTAGCTACTTCTTCTTCACTTAATTTTCTAAAGTCTATTACCAAGATGCTGCAGTCTTCATTCTACCGGAATCTTTAACCCACCCAAGCCACCATTATCTGCTTCTCTACTCCAGGGTTTCTGTTCTTGGGTCTACTAGCAAGGTTCTTGAGTTGAGTGTTAACTGACTTTCTTCAATAATCCAGAATGTTAATTAATTAATCATTTTGAATGTGTAATCCTTTGTTAAGAGAAAATTTGTGAACAAAAGAAGAAATTCCCTGGACTTTTTCCACCTGATATCTTGGTCGTCCAAATCATTCACAAAATAGCTTTACTTAATTCTAGAAGGCCAGCACAATTGTTGTTAATCAAACATAAGCTCTTGTTATAAAATGTATGCTCATCTGATGAAATTACCTTATGTTCTGTATGTATACTCTGTAATACATTAGTTTCCCCAAATTATAAGCCACAGAGTATAATAAGGTGCTTAAGATAATTGTTTTAGGTATTACTCTTGATTCCATACTGGCTATTTAACCTCAGTTTTCTCATCTATAATAAGAGAATAACATTTAATAGAGGATCAGATAATATATGAAAGTATTGGATTTAACATTTTGAACACAAGAAGTAGTCAATAAATATTAGCTCTTATTTTACTATGGGTATGTTCAACATGTTTGTCTATTTTATGGTCTTAAGAAATGAATTTTAATAATTATGAATAGTTATTAGTTACAACCCAATTATTCTATTAATTATTTTTAGTTACATCTGTAATGAACCTGGTGCTAAATTACTGATCAGGAATAAAACTTTCAACAATCAACTGTTAGAGTGAAAATATGAGTTGATTTCTGATGACCTAATTTACTTCATAGTTTTCAAAAATGTATTTAGGTGAAAAGTGAGACCCTCCTGTGTTCCCAAATAACAACACCCTTGATGAGAATATATCTGAAATGATTTATTAATTTTAATGACTGAAAAGATAAAACCCTACACTAGGGAAACATCTTACAGCAACTGCAATGTGTGTTACACTTATCAAATCCTAAAATGATTATCTTCCCCAAGAAGCAGGATTGCCCTCAGGTGTCTGAGGTTTGCTTTCAAATGAAACTATTTGGAATGCAAGAGAAAGAAATGTGTTTTCCTCCAAGACAGCTGGTTTTATTTTGCATAGCTATTATTATAAAGAAAAGCCATTTGAGAGGAAAATTTTGATTCTCAGATATCAGGTTCAATGACTCTGAAAATCAGATACATAGGGGTGTTTATTTGCTTGCTTCTCTTCTGGGGCCCCTCTCTTTTCTCCTACAGCCATGAAAACGATGGCTTACTTATTCTCCACTAGCTTCACTTTTGTATATTTTACTCAAGCCTTGTCTGTTTCCTTTATCTCCTATACTAAGTGTTTGATCTAAAGACTCCATTGCTCAAGCAGAGATAATTGCCCCTCGCCAGTCACAGAATGAAAAACTCAAGCTCTTGAGGTTAGTTTTCAGTTAAGATCAGAAAGACATTTTCTCTCCAGCACTACTCTCAGGCTTTAGTGGTTTTGAGACATCATTTCAAATATGAAAATATAAAAACAATCTTACTGACGTTAAGTCACTAAGAAGACTTGCTCAAGCTACCTCTATTAGTTCACTCTTTACATCAGTAGAATTGATTCACAGATCTTTAAATGATTTTTTGAGTCCAGCTGCAGGCTAAAAATGATTAAGAAGAAATTCACTATATTTGTTTGCTCCATCATATAAGAAAAATTAAGCTATTGATTTAATTAAGGATTTAATGACTCCTTCTTCATTTGAATACTTATATTAAAAACAATGATAAAGGGCTTCCCTGGTGGCACAGTGGTTAAGAATCCACAAGGGTTCGAGCCCTGGTCCGGGAAGATCCCACATGCCATGGAACTAAGCCTGTGAGCCACAACTACTGAGCCTGAACTCTAGAGCCCGCGAGCCACAACTACCGAGCCCGCATGCCACAACTACTGAAGCCCATGCACCTAGAGTCTGTGCTCCGCAACAAGAGAAGCCACCAGAATAAGCCGGCGCCACAACAAACAGTAGCCCCTGCTCACCACAACTAGAGAAAGGCTGTGTGCAGCAACGAACACCTGATGCAGCCAAAAATAAATAAATAAGTTTATAAAAAAACAAAAAACAATGATAAAAGGACTTGGTAAAATTTTCCTACTCAAGCACATTATACTAGATACTTTATGTTTCAAGTAAAAACCATATGTGAGTTTATATTCACATACTATACTGTTCATAAACATACCTACCTTTGTAGACATTTATGGTAATGTTTTTAAGAACAAATACAGATTATTGAATTTTAGAATGATAGTTTAAATCAATTTTTGTGCTGCAAAATTGGTTAAAACCAATTTTTGTGCTGCAATGTATTTTAATGCTATAAATTATCCTAATTTTCTTACAACTAAAAATGTGGTAAGAATATTGTTTAAATTAAAATAGGAAATCCATAAAAAAGTCAATATCATTATTTAGGAAAACATGAGAGTACAACAAGAACAGAATAAAACTAGATAATTCATCTTGCTTTTTCTACAGAGATAGAAACATTGGCACTAACCAATAAAGGATTAGGGTCTAAATTAAGGCTGCATTACAAAAGTGCTCAATTTACCCTTCCATTCTACTAAGAAATAAGACAAGAAGTTCTTTCATGCCTGAGTTAGAAGAGACAATTAATGCCTAGCTCAGCAATAAACAGTAGTCAAATATATCCTGCTCTGGGCTTCCCTGGTGGCGCAGTGGTTGAGAGTCCGCCTGCTGATGCAGGGGACATGGGTTCGTGCCCTGGTCCGGGAAGATCCCACATGCCACAGTGCGGCTGGGCCCGTGAGCCATGGCCGCTGAGCCTGCACGTCCGCAGCCTGTGCTCCGCAACGGGAAAGGCCACAACAGTGAAAGGCCCGCATACCGCAAAAAAAAAAAAAAAAAAAAATCCTGCTCTTACACACATATTAGGGGTATTTCCCTTCTATCAAAAAAAATTACTATGTGATAGCTGTCAGATAGCTGCTTATATTAATGATTCTCAATGTATTAACCCTCCTGATATTTTCACCTTCTATATTTTCCTCACACAATGACTCTGGACTTGGTCATGTGATTTGCTTTTAACAATGTGACACCATCAAACGTGACCCCAAGCAGAAGCTTAAAATGTCCTTTCACATTGGGGCTTGCCCTCTTGGAACACTGTCATTGCCATATAAAGCCTTCTTGAGAAAGGTCACAGGCAGATGAAGAAGGGAGCCATCCCAGTCCCCTCAGCTGAGCACAGCCCACAGGTGACCTGCCTGCTCTTTGCAGCTACAGGAGCGAGCTCAGGTGAGGTCAGCAATATGTAACTGATATAAGAGACTACCCCAACACCTCCTCCATTAGGCAGGAAGATATAGGATATAGTTATCAAAGTGTTCTATTTTAAATACTGATATATATGGGGAAAGAAAAAGGTGGGAGGATAGTTAGAAATAATTGTAACTGAAGTATTCTGGGCATCCAGTTGAAAGGTAGGGTGTTTAAAGTAAAATCACCCTTAAGCCACTATTCTTTTCCTTTTTACTGTTTCTAGTTCATACCTGTTTGCATTTGTTGATTGAATGCATGAATAGGTTAGGTGACTTCCTGCTGTTTCTAATCATTGAACAAGGCAACAAATAGGGATAGTGATAACATATATCCCTTTTGTCCTTAGAATATTTCCTCACATATTCCTATTAGAAGTGTGTAATTTATCTAGAAGAAGCAAGAGTATGGGTGGCAGTCATGGAGATAGAAGCAGCCAAAATAATAGGTACTATGTGTAATGCACTGTGATAAATGTCTTCACTCAATCATACCTCACAGCAGACCTATAAGGAAAGGAAGGAAGAAACTTAAAAATATTATTAAACATTTTTATTAAGAATTTTTATTGAAGTATAATTGACTTAATATTACATTAGTTCCAGGTACACTATATAGTGATTTGATATTTTTATACATTATGAAACAATCACCCCAAGTCTAGTTACCATCTGTCACCACAATATTATTGATTATATTCCCTTCACTGTATGTTAAATCCCTATGACTTATTTATTTTATAACTGGAAGTTTGTACCTCTAATCCTCCTCACCTATTTCACCTATCTTCACATCCTCCTACCCTATGGTGACCACCAGTTTGTTCTCTGTATCTATAATTTTGTTTTGTTTGTTCATTTGTTTTGTTTTTAGATTCCACATATAAATGAAATCATACAGTATTTGTCCTTCTCTAACTTATTTCACTATTTCATAATACCCACTAAGTCCATCCATGTTGTCACAAATGACAAGATTTCATTCATTTTTTATGGCTGAGTAATATTCCATTGTGTATATATATGACATCTCCTTTATCCTTTCATGTATAGATGAACATTTAGGTTGCTTCCATATATTGGCCACTGTAAATAGTTGCAATGAATACTGGGGTGCATCTATCTTTTTGAATGAGTGGTTTCATTTTCTTTAGATAAACATCCAGAAGTGGAAATGCTAGACCACATGGTAGTTCTATTTTGGAAGAACTTCCATACTGCTTTCCATAGTGAATGTACCAATTTACATTCCTACCAACAGTGAACAAGGGTTGCCTTTTCTCCACATCCTTGCCAGCACTTGTTATTTCTTATTTATGTATTTGGTATTTATTTTTTGACAATAGCCATTCTGACAGGTGTGAGGTAATATTCTGGTTTTGATGTGCATTACCCTGATAATTAGTGATGTGGAGCATCTTTTCATGTACCTGTTAGCCATCTGTATACCTTCTTTGGAAAAATGTCTATTCAGTTCCTCTGCCAATTTATTAATCAAATTGTTTGTTTTTTGATATTGAGTTGTATGAGTTTTTAATAAATTTTGGACATCAACCCCTTATCTAACATATCACTGGCAACTATCTTCTCCCATTCAGTACATAACCTTTTCATTTTTTTGATGGTTTCCTTCACTGTACAAAAGCTTTTTAGTTTGATGTAATCCCATTTGTTTACTTTTCCTTTTGTTGCCCTTGCCTGAGGAGACAGACCAAAAAAAAAAAAAATACTGCTAAGACCAATGTCAAAGCCCTTATTGCCTATGTTTTATTCTAGGAGTTTTATGGTTTCAGGTCTTACCTTAAGTCTTTAATCCATTTTGAGTTTATTTTTGTACAATATGTAAGAAAGTGGTCTAGTTTCATTCTTTTGCATGCAGATGTCAGTTTTCTCAACATCAATAAATGATGTCCTTCCCCGTTGTGTATTTTTGCCTCCTTTGTCATAGATCTATTGATCATATAAGAAAGGGTTTATTTCTGGGCTCTCTGTTCTGTTCCACTGATCTAATGTGTCTGTTTTTGCGCCAGTAACATATTGTTATGATTACTAGAGCTTTGTAGTATACTGTGAAATCAGTTTTGTTCCTCTCTCTCAAGATAGTTTTGGCTATTTGGGGTCTTTTGACATTCCAAACGAATTTTAAGATTATTTTCTCCAGTTCTGGGAAAAATGCAATGGGTATTTTGATAGGGATTGCACTGACTCTATAGACTGCTTTCAGCAGTATGGACATTTTTAACAATATCAATTCTTCCAATCCATTAGCACAGTACATCTTTGCAGTTATTTGTGTCATCTTCAGTTTCTTTCATCAGAGTCTTATAGTTCTGAGTACAGTTCTTTCACCTCTTTGGTTAACTTTATTCCTAGGTATTTTACTCTTTTTGATGCAATTGTAAATGGGATTGTTTTCTTAATTTCTCTTTCTGATAGTCTGTTATTAGTGTACAGAAATGCAACAGATTTCGGCATGTTAATTTTCTATCCTGAAAATTTACTGAATTCATTTATTACTTCTTAGTATTTTGGTGGAGTCTTTAGGGTTTTCTATATGTAGTATCTGCAAGTAGTCACAGTTCTCCCTTCCAATTTTACTGCCTTTTATTTCTTTTTCTTGTCTGACTGTTGTGGCTAGGACTTTCAGTACTATGTTGAATAAAAATGCAGAGAGTGGGCAGCCTTGTCTTATTCCTAATCTTAGGAAAAAGCTTTTAGCTTTTAACCATTGAGTATTATGTTAGTGGTGGGTGGGTGGGTTTCTAATATATGGACTTTATTATGTTGATGCATGTTCCCTCTATACACACTTTGTTGAGAGTTCTTACCATAAATGGGTGTAGAAGTCTGTCAAAAGCTCTTTCTGCATATATTGAGATACTCAGAAAATTTTTATCCTTCAATTTTAATATGGTGTATTATGTTGATTGATTTGTGAATATTGAACCATCCTTGTGCCCTAGAATAAATCACACTTGATCGTGGTGTATGATTCTTTTAATGTATTATTGAATTTGGTTTGCTAATATTTTGTTACAGATTTTTCCATCTATGTTCCTCAGTGATACTGGCTTATAATTTTCTCCTTTTTTGGTGGTGTCTTTATCTGGTTTTGTTATCAGGATGATGCTGGCCTTGATGAATGAGTTTGGAAGCATTCCTTCATCTTCATTTTTTTTTTTTTTTTTTTTGGCAACAGTTTGAGAAGTCTAGGTATAAATTCTTCTTTAAATGTTTGGTAAAATTCACCTGTGAAACCGTCTGATTCTAGACTTTTCTTTGTTGAGAGTTTTTGGATTACTAATTCAATTTCATTACTAGTCATAGGTCTGTTCAGATTTTTTGTTTTTTCCTGATTCAGTTTTGGAAGACTGTATGTTTTTAGGAATTGATCCATTTCTTCTAGGTTGTCCAATTTGTTGGCATATAATTGTTTGTAGTAATCACTTATGATCCTTTGTAGTTCTGTGGTGTTAGTTGTAACTTCTCTTTCATTTCTGATTTTACTTATTTGGGCCCTTTCTATTTATTTCTTAATGCGTCTGTCTAAAGGTTTATCAATTTTGTTTATTTTTTCAAAGAACCAGCTCTTAGTTTTCATTGATCTTTTCTTTTTTTTTTTTTTTAATCTCTATTTCCTCTCAGATCTTTATTATTTCCTCCCTTCTACCAACTTTGGACTTTGTGGTTTTCTCTAGTTCCTTTTGGTGTAAGGTTTAATTGTTTATTTGAGATTTCTCTTGAGGTGGGCCTATGTCACTATGAACTTCCCTCTTAGAACTGCTTTTGTTGTATCCATAGATTTTGGAAAATTATATTTCAATTTTCATTTGTCTTCAGGTATGTTTATCTCTTCTTTGATTTCTTTGTAGACTCACTGATGGTTTAGCAGCATGTTGTTTAATCTCCACATATTTGTGTTTCTTCCAGTTTTCTTCTTGTAACTGATGTATAGTTTCATATCACTATGGTTGCAAAAGATGCCTTATACTTCTTCAGTCTTCTTAAATTTTTTGAGACTTGTTTTGAGGCATGACATGTGGTCTTGTCCAGGAGAATGTTCCATGTGCACTTGAAAAGGATGTGTTCTGCAGTTTGTGGATGGAATATCCTGTTTAAGGATATTAAGTCCAAGTGTCATTTAAGGCCAATATTTCCTTATTCCAACAGGAATTATTCTAACTCTTCCAATATTTCCTTATGAGTTTCTGTCTGGATAATTTATCCATTGATGTAAGTGGGGTATTAAAGTCCCCTACTATTATCATACTACCATTAATTTCTCCCTTTATGTCTGGTGTTATATGCTTTAAATATCTAGATTCTCCTATGTTAGATGCATCACATTTATGAATGTTTTATCCTTTTCTTGGCTTAACCCCTTTATCATTATGTAACGTTCCTTCTTGTCTTTTGTAACAGACTTAGTTTTAAAGTCAATTTTGTCTGATGTGAGTATTGCTATCCCAGCTTTCTTTTTCTTTACATTTGCATGGAATATCTTTTTTCTATCCCTGAAGGGTATATCTTCAGATCTGAAGTCTCTTGGAGGCAGCATATAGATAGGTCTTGTTTTTATCCATTCAGCTCCCATATGTCTTACAATCGGAGCATTTCATCCAATTACATTTAAAGTGATTATTGATAGGTATGTACTTATTGTCACTTTGTTAATTGTTTGTTTTGGGGTTTTTTTGGTTTTGGTGGGGATTTTTTTGTTTGTTTCTTTACAGTATTTCTCTGTTCCTTTCTTCTTAGTCTCTTCCATTGTGGTTTGATGATTTCCCTTAGTGTTATGCTTGGGTTCCTTTCTCTTTATTTTTTATGTATCTATTGTAGGTTTCTGTTTGTGGTTACCATGAGGTTCATATATATCACCCTATATATACAGCAGTTTATTTTAAGCTGATAGTCACTTAAGTTCGAATACAGTTTAACAGCACTATGTTTTTACTCCCCACCTCCATGTTTTCTGTTTTTGACATCATATTCTACATATTTTTATTCTGTGTATCCCTTAACTACTTATTGTAACTATAGTTAATTTTTCTACTTTTGTCTATTACCCTTCTTACTAGCTTTTAAACTGGCTGATTTACTGCCTTTACTATATATATTCGGCTTTAACAGTGAGATTTTCTTCTTTCATATATTTTCTTATTACCAGCAGTGGGCTTTTCTTTTCCTCTTAAAGAAGATCCCTTAATATTTCTTGTAAGAACAGTTCAGTGGTGATCAACTCCTTTAGTTTTTACTTATCTGGGAAACTATTTATCTGTCCTTCAATTCTGAATGACAACCTTGCTGGGTAAAGTATTCTTGGTTGTAAGTTTTTCCCTTTCATCACTTTAAATATTTCATTCTACTCCCTTCTTGCCTGCAAAGTTTCTGCTGAAAAATCAGCTAATAACATTATGGGGGTTTCCTCGTATGTGACTAGTTATTTTTCTCTTGCTGCCTTTAAAATTCTCTCTTTGTCTTTAACTTTTGCTATTTTAATTATATGTGTTGTTGTTGATCTCTTTGGGTTCACCTTGAGACTCTCTGTGCTTCCTGGATCTGGATATCTCTTTCCTTCCCCAGGTTAAGAAACGTTCAGCCACTATTTCTTCAAACAAGTTTTCTGCCCCTTTCTCTCTCTTTCCTTCTTCTGGGACACCTACAATGTAAACATTAGTACACTTGTCCCAAAGGTCCCTAAAAATATCTTCATTTTTTAAATTATTTTTTTCTCTTTCCTGTTCTGTTGCGTGATTTACACTATTCTGTCTTCCAGATTGCTGACCCATTCTTCTGTAACATCCAATCTGCTGTTGATTCCCTCTAGTGTATTTTTTGTTTCGTGTATTTTATTATTCAGCTCTGATTGGGTCTTTCTTGTATTTTTTCTCTCTTTGCTGAATTTCTCACTGTGTTCCTCCATTCTTTTCCTGAGTTCGAGGAGCATTTTTATAACCATTTCTTGGAATTCTTTATCAGGTGAATTACATATTTCAGTTCCATTCAGATTTTTAATCTGAGATTTTATATATTCTGTTTGGGGAACATATTCCTCTGTATCCTCATTTTGTTTTGGTTTTCTGTGTTTGTTTCTATGAATTAGGCAAAACAGGTCCCTCTCCTAGTCTTAAAGGTGTGGTCTTGTGTAGGAGCATCCCCTCTGAAGACTGTGTGCCAGGAGACTTTGGCAGGCCAGATGGAGCTGGAGTGGGCATAAGCTTGGTGGGGAGTTTTGAGGAGCTCCATGCCAGATCCACCTTGGAAAGACAGCTGGAGCTGGGGTGGTGGGGGCTGAGGAAGTCGCAGGGCACTCCAATGGCTGGATCGGTTGTAAGAAGGACTTTTAATGTTCCCATTTTACAGAGAAACTGAAGGTTAGAGAGTTTGGGTGAGTTGGCCAAGATTACACAGCAAGTAAATGAAGATACCAGGTTGCAAGCCCAGGTCTGTTTAACTCCACAGGCTAAGTTTTCAACCACTGTGCTAAAATACTTCCATTCTTTTTATATTCATCTGCACCACTGGTACAGGGCTTGCTTGTGTGAAGTCTGGGTCCAGGTCCAAGCAATTCTCCTTTTACCAAAATAGGAGTAGCACAGATCTATCTAGACATTTTGCCACTTCTGAGAAGGTGCTATGCAACACAAGAGGCCAAAAACCAACAAGAAGTAATGAGACTTATGAGCACAAACATCTCCAAATTGAGGGAGAAGGTCAAACTAGAAGACCCATGTATCTCACCTCTTGTGGTAGTGCTTCTATGATCTATCATGGGATAGTGATGAAAGAAAGGATTTGTGAGAATGTTTAAATGGGAGAAGGAGCTTTTACCTACCAGTATATAAGAATGTCAAATTTAGGGTCAGCATATAATTTGTTATCTAAAGCAAGTTAACTCAGAGTGAAAGGGGCACTACTAATAAGTGGGCTGGGATAACAGGTGTTACTTGTGGCTATTCCAGGCATACTGGATTATACAACAGCTAAAATGGATTTAAAGTAGTTCTGGGATGCTGCATTGTCTATTCCAGTGATCATATCAACTATCATGAGATGAATAACATCTCTGAATATTTGTGTGAAGTATTGATCTGAATTTTCTCTAAATAATTGAGGTATTGGAAGGGTGGCATCTGGTTACAGTTGTATTAAATGTATTTTGTATAAGAAAGTGTTAATAACACTAGGAATATCATATTATAAGTATATATTTTAAGTTGCACAGAAAATTAATTTGCAAATTAAAATACCATATTTAATTATGTCATATCAAAACTTTCCCAAGTTAAAATGCAAAATTGTCTTTTCTAGGATTGCTCCATTCTTAACCCTCGCTGTATTTTTAAGTACTATACTTTTCAGTATTGTCATCCCTTAGGAAATATATTATTTTTATTTAAAAACAGAGAAATCAAAGAAGCACTAAAGGAAAAAGATCATAATGCTATTTAACATAATTATAATTTTGAAAAAGTTCCTAAATGATTTGTTATTAGAAGAAATCATTTTCAAGTATTTTATAAGGAAATAGATGCCTGGAGGACAATTTTTCCCCAACATTACATTTTATCTAACAACTCATTCTGCTTTCTTAATGTCTCTTACCACACTCAAGCACTCAGCTGTTCATTTTAGTGTCAGTTGGCAAACCATTGTGTATTTCCAGATAAAACTAATTCCAGAAAGATTATAAACCTTTCTAAAAATTCATGACCCAGGGAAAAGTCTTTCTATAAACTAACCATTTCTACTTATGAATCTTAATTAGTAGAGGTTTTTAAGCTAAGATTTCCAAAGTTCCCTCTATGGATGAAGAATATCCTTTTATTCTTAGCAACTACATCATAATACATTTGCAACACTCCTAGGACTTAAATAAGGTAGGTTATATATAAGCCCATGTTCTCAAATTTTAATGTGAGTAAGAATCACTTGGGAAGTTTGTTAAAAATGTATATCTCCAGTCAACATCCTCAGAGGTTCAGGTTCAGTAGGATTTGGCTAAGACACAGGAACTTGCATTTTTAATAAGTAGTCAAGCCATTCTGATGACGGTTGCTCTACAGTGTATCTCTGATTTGGTGCTTTATAAGAGTTAGTCTGCAAGAGTTTGTAGGAGGAAAGTAGATTAAATGTGTCAGCCCAGTTCCCATTCAACTACTTAGAATCATGTAAGGATATGCAATTTAGATTCAGCTTTTCAAAAAACACAGCTAATCAGAATCATCCTCATTATTTCCCAAAGAGAGAAATAAAAAAAATAATATCAAAAATGAAAAATGGTGGAGAGAGCAATGAGAGGAGGAGGTAAAATCTCATTATCCTTGGAAACATTTATGAAAAGAAAGAAAAAACGTACCCACAATAACTACTCAGTTACAGTGAAAGCTGGAAACTTTAAATACAAACACACATGGACATATACACACATACACACACACACACACACACACACACACACACACACACACAGCAAGGTACAGTGGAAAGAACAGTGAATTTGAAGTTCCAACCGCAACCATCTAGGTTACGTAAACACAAAGGCAGATCAAGATTTTTTTGGTCCTGAAAAATTACATAATTTGAGGTTTCCTTTAAGATAAAGTCACCAGGGGGCTTCCCTGGTGGTGCAGTGGTTGAGAGTCCGCCTGCTGATGCAGGGGACACGGGTTCGTGCCCTGGTCTGGGAAGATCCCACGTGCCGCGGAGCGGCTGGGCCCGTGAGCCATGGCCGCTGAGCCTGCGCGTCCGGAGCCTGTGCTCCGCAACGGGAGAGGACACAGCAATGAGAGGCCCACGTACCACAAAAAAAAAAAAAAAGATAAAGTCACCAGGGCCTGGGAAGGGACCCATGAAAATGAGAGACCCTGAAACTTAGACTTTGGTAGCTACATAGTAAATCTGCCTGTGGAGAGATACTCATAATTCTCCATTATAATAAATGTAAAATGGAAGGCATAATGTCTGTCCAACTTACATCACCAGATTAATGTAAGGGGTCTACATAACATGTGAAAACGCACTGAGTGTCTTGAAAATGCAAGTTGCTTAGGAAGTAGTAGCTCAGTATTAAGGCTGACTGCTGCTAGTCCCCTGAACGCAGGCTTCTTGGAATGTGTCCACTTTCGCACAGCCTTTCTGGGTTCTTGGTTGCTTACTCTCCATGGTCTCCCTGGATTTCAACATTGCTTTACTGCCTGATCAGTTCCAGTTTAGTCACTTTAGTAATCATTTATTAGGTGCCTACTCTAGTCAAGAAACTACTTCCTGTCATCTCCTTTAAGTCCAGTTCTGGCTCACATACTGTTTCTACCTTAGTACTAGCACATGTGCCCATTCCAAAGCATTCACTACTTCCTGGTCCCACTACTCTGTTCAAATCTGCCTTCCTAGTGCTCCTTCAGATCAGATTACCCACAAGTCTACTCTATACAGAACCCCTGCCCTTATCCTAACTCTTCACTCTTAACTCTTCTCTTGTGCTCTGCACCACTTGCCATTTATGCCCTGAGATGACATTACTTTCAACAGATTCAAATTAAGAAGGATGCATGATAAAATCTTTATTATTTTATTCAGAGGCTACTGTTAATACCCTATTGTAAAGCTCCCACCCTAGGAAGGGCTCCTAGTTAATCTCTGCTTTTAACTTTTCCAGTTTTACCAAACCAAAGGGCCAGATAATATTTATGCTTTGTGGGCCATCTGTGTCTCTACTGCAACTCTCATCCCTGCCATTGTAATGCAATTGAAAGGGCCATAAACAATACTTAAACGAATGATCATGGCTGTATCCCAATATAACTGTATTTATGGTCATTTAAATCTGAATTTTGTATAATGTTCACATGTCATTAAATGTTCTTTAAAAATTTCTTTCAACCATTTAAAAATGTAAAAAGCATTCTTAGCTCTCCAGATAGCCAACCTTTGTTCTACACTATCCTGTACACTGCTGCCAGGTTCACCTTCAGAAAACACTCCTTTCACTGCTACCAGTAATTCCATGTTCCTTAAATCTCCAGGATTTCCCCCTTACCATTCACCCAACTTCAGCTAAAAGTAGACCTTTTTCTACTTTTGATTTCTTGAGGAACCTGTTTTCCATAGTGGCTGCACCAATTTCCATCCCACCAACAGTGCACAAGGGTTCCCTTTCCTCCACATCTTCACCAACATTTGTTATTTGTTGTTTTTTTAATGACAGCCATTCTTACAGGTGTGAGGTGGTAATCTCACCATGGTTTTGATTTGCATTCCCCTGCTGGTTAGCAGTGTTGAGCATCTTTGCATGCGTCTGTTGGCCATCTATACATCTTCTTTGGAAAAATTTCTATTCAGGTCCTCTGTCCAGTTTTTAATTGGGTGGTTTGATTTTTTGATATTAAGTTGTATGAGTTCTTTATATAGTCTGGGTATTAACCTCCTATTGGATTTATAAATACCTTCTCCCATTCAGTAGGTTGCTTTTCTGTTTTGTTGCTGGTTTCCTTCATTGTGCAAAAGCTTTTAAGTTTAATGTAGTCCCATTTGTTTATTTTTGCTTTTGTTCCCCTTGCTTAAGGAGACAGATCCAAAAATGTATTGCTAAGACCAATGTCAAAGAGCATACTGCCTATGCTTTCTTCTAGAAGTTATGGTGTAAGGGCTTACATTTAAGTTTTTAATCCATTTTGGATGATCCAGCAATTTCACTTCTGGATATTTACCTGAAGAAAACGAGAACACTAATTTGAAAAGATATATGCACCCCTATGTTCACTGCAGCATTATTTACAATAGTCAAGACATGAAAGCAACCTAAATGTCCTTCATTAGACAAATGGATAAAAAACGATATAGTATATATACACAATGGAATATTACTCAGCCATAAAAAAAGAAATTGTACCATTTGTGACAACATGGATGGATCTAGAATATGTTATGCTAAGTAGAATAAGTCAGACAAAGACAAGTATTGCATGATCTCACTTATATGTGGACCCTAAAAAACCAAACACACAAACAAAATGAAATGAAAACAGACTCACAGGTACAAACAACAAACAGCTGTTTGCCAGGAGGGAGGAGAAGTTGGGTGAAATAGGTGAAGAGGGTTAAGAGGTACAAACTTCCAGTTATAAAATAAGTCATGGGGATGTAATACACTGCATGAGGCATACAGTCAATAATATTTTAATAACTTTATATAAGCACAGATGGCTACTAGACTTATCGTGATGATCACTTCATAATGTATGTAAACGTCAAATCAAATCATTACCTGGTACACCTGAAATTAACATAATATTGTATATAAACTATGTTTCAATTTAAAAAAATTTTAAGAAAGTAGACCTTTTTCATGGACGATTTTCCTGTCTTCTGTTCTGAATTACTCTTATTTCTCTTGCAACATGTGCCCTACGTTCCTGACTGCTGTACTTGCAAGTCCTTTTACACTTTGTGGCCTTATCATACCTCTTGGATATGGGCTTAGCACCATTCCTTCATTCCTCACATTTTCCTCACTTTCATCCCCCAACACAAGTCGCAGTGTGCCTTTGGTTAGATGGAGGTAGACCTCCTTAGATAGGGATAAAATTGTATCCAGGATGATTTGAGATGTTAAGACTTATTTACAGGATTTCCCAGGTAGTCCTCCTGGGTTTATAATTAAGTCTTCTTGGTGGAAATAATATGTATCATGTGACTTCCTTATTTAAAATCTTCAATAATCCCTTGCTATCCTCAAATGAAATCCAGATTCCACAGTTAGGAATTCAAGTAGCTTTATAATGGCTTCTGATGAATTTTTGGCTTTGCCTCTTTATCAATTCAATTAATTTACTTATGAGACCAAAATACACTTTTGCTTTCACATACATTCAGTGATGCATTCCTCCATTTAATCATTCAGTCAACAAGTATTGATAGTTATTATATTCCAGACATAGATAAGGCAACTACAGAAATGTATATAGCACACTCTTTTCCTTCAAGGAGTTCACACACTAATGTGGACAGACCAAAAAAAAAAAAAAAAAAAAAAAAAATATATATATATATATATATATATATATATAAAGACTTTTTGACAATTGCTAAAACAAGAATATCAGTTCTCAGGATAGGGAAATAAAGAAAACATCCTGTAGGAGGTGACATCTGAGCTGTAAACTGCAAGTGGTAAAATTTTATCATACAAGAGATCAGAAGAAGGTATTTCAAGGCAATGTAAATATATATGACATAGCTTAATGAGATAAGAGAGCGGTAAGGAGAGTATAATGTGTATGTGGGTAACATAATATTAAGTGTGCTCTCTAGAGCCAGACTGGTTGGGTTCAAAACCCAGTTGTGCCATTTACCAGCTGCGTGGCCTTAGGCAAGTCACTTTAGCTTTGTTTCTCATCTGTAAAATGGGAATAATAACAACATTTTACCTCATAGAGTTTTCATGAGAATTAAACAAATTAATACTTGGCATATAATGATAACAAAATAAATGTTAACCATCACTACTACTCTGACCATCATCCTTTTGGAGTGTGCAGGTAGTTCACTGTGACTAATGTATAGAGTATAAGCTACGTGAAATCATGAATGGCCTTATAACCGAACTATAACTTTTGGAATATATCATCTGCTATGTCTGGCTATGTATAACCCCACAGCCAGACAACAATCTCGAATAATATCAGAATCTCTGGGGGGTGAGGCCCAAGTAACAGTAAAACTTTCCATGGAAGCCAGGCTTGGGAATCTTTAACTGTATTAGTGAACTTGACTGGACTAAGAATTACTGGAAGTGATCTCCCTCCAGGAACTACTATAGCATTTACCAGTAACTTTGAGGTGCCATATCTAATATCCAATGAGCTTTAAAAATATAAATTCTTAAATATCACCCCAGAGTTTTTGGTTTTATGGCTTTAAGTTGGATAGGGCCAACGGATATTTTTTTTTTAAAAAAGTATTCTAGGTTATTCTGATGTAGGTGACAAGCATATCAGACTTCTTATAACTTGTATGTCACTCAGATGACACAAAGCACATAGCACCTTGAATTATAACTGTTATGTACATTTTTATCTCTTCTACAAAAGAGCAATTCCTGGTGGGAAAGGGCCAGGCCTTAAGCACCGGAAATCCTGGGCCACACATCAACGTACATACTATAGTTCTTTAAAGAGAAGATTTAACAAATATTTCTATGTTCCAAAATTGATTAGAGAAAAAAAGGCAGCTCTCTAGTGACACTTTCCAAATTCTACATGTCCCAGTGGCCATTTTTAAGATACACTGTCAACAGAAATAAAATTATTCAGTCTATTTAGTGATAAACAAATGAGTGCTACATAGCTTATTAATTGTTTCACAGATTGCTTCCAGTAGGTTATTGCCATTCTCAATTTCCACGTTTCTCTGAGGGTCCTGACAAGCCTGTCTGAAATAGTATCACAGGATATGTTTCCAGGATAAACTTATTCTTTCTGGCAAGATCTATATTTTCAATCAATAGAAGCCTCATTCAAAGGGATTCTTCATACCATAGCTAAGTAAATTCAAGTTTTATATTAGTACATAAATTTACTGAGTGAACTCCAAGGTTATGCTGAGGATCACATTTTTAAGTCTACTTTATTCCTAAGAAGTCAGGCTGAGAGATAGAATGCTGATGCCTTCAGGGTTATGTTCTCTGTATGGGTAGGACCCAACAAATGAACAGTAATCTTTTAGTTTCTCCTGTTTAAGGCTGTGAGAAGTTATAATTAGACAAATAAATAAAGAATCATAAAAAGTAGCAGCTGGGCTTCCCTAGTGGCGCAGTGGTTGAGAGCCCGCCTGCCGATGCAGGGGACACGGGTTCGTGCCCCGTTGGGGAAGATCCCACATGCCGCGGAGCGGCTAGGCCCGTGAGCCATGGCCGCTGAGCCTGTGCGTCCGGAGCCTGTGCTCGGAAACGGGAGAGGCCACAACAGTGAGAGTCCCGCGTACCGCAAAAAAAAAAAAAAAAAAAAAAGCAGCAGCCATCAGAGGCAATCTTTGTGCTCAAAATAATAAGTATCAGTCTCACAGTCATATAGTTTCAGAATTGGAGATTAATATAGAGATCCTTAACATTATTTCTTTACCCCTGCCTGAATTTCCACTTAAAAATAATATCTCTGACGTGGGGCCCCCCATTTTAGCTTAATGGTAATTTTTAATGCTTCTCAAAGCAACACACTCCATTTTTTGGGAAACATATCCTTTCTGGTATGCAACTGAAATTTCACAACTACCCATATTATTTGGGCTTTTACACTTACCCCAAGGCTTACTACTGGCTGTGCCTTTTAACCTTCTGACACACAACCTAGCCAAAGTCACATACAACCCAAGAGCAAATAAAAAGTTACTCAATATATTTACTCATTTATAGGTGAATTACTTCTGGCATGTCTGCTTCTCACCTTTTGCATCAAATCTTCTGGCTAATCAGAATCTTTCCGACACGATATTTGCTTTTGTATCCAAGTCTCTCTCTTCCTAATCTCACGTGGATTTAACACTTACTTGAAGGGTTTTTAACCAAACCTCTCAGTGATTCTGGACTCAAACCTGACCTAGTTCAGTGTCCTAGATCACTTGTCAATTAGCAGAGGAAAATATCTGATTTGTCTGCTGACACTTTTCAAATGACTTTAAGATAGCTGTCCTTATTTACCCCTAATGCCAATGATTTTTTCCACTAGGCACGTTATCCAAATAAGTTCTATACTGGTTAATAAGCTCTGCGTGCAAATGACTTATAAATCTAGATTAATAAATCTACTTGAAAGCACTACCTGCACTTAAAATTCGACCTGACCCAACAAGTGCATTATTTTACCACAAATCTGGTATTCTTCCTAATTGCTCTGTTAACAGAGCATTAACAGCCATGCTTTCTCCAACTTAAATTGCTAGGATAACGATTCACTGCTCCCAGGTGCTTATTCTAATAACCTCCTAGCTAGTCTCCCTGCTTCTAATCTGTTACCTTCAACCTATTTTCAACACAGTAGCCACAGAGATCTTGTTAACACACAAATCAAATCCTGACATTTCTCTGATGAAAGCTGTCCAATGGATCCTGTCTCCCACTGAGTAAAAACCAAAGCCCTTATACTGGCCTTAGACAGGAGGTAGCTCTCCAGCACCTCCCTGACCTTGTCTCCCATCATTCAATCCTCCCAGTCCCACTGGCCCTGATGTTCTTCCAACCTGCATCTGCCTCAGGGTATTTGTTCTTGCCATTCCTTCTACCAGGAAAAATTGTCCCTCATATACCTCTAGGGCTGCTTCCCTCACCTCTTTCACGTCCTCACTCAAATATCACCTTCACATCTTTTCTGACGACTTTATATAAAAATGTCCCCCCCCACTTCCTATTCCCTCTTCACTGCTTTGTGTCTCTCGATAACAATTATTTCCTAACTTATTATACATTATTAGTGTTTTTTGTTCATTAGCTGTGTCTCCCCACTAGAAACAAGCTCTTTGAGAGCACAGATTTTTGCCTGAGTTTATTCACTGTTTTATCTTCAGTACCTGCCAATCAATAAATATTTATCAAATGAATGGATGCCCTGTGTACAGTATATACATGTTAGAGTTCTACTGATTTGACCCCTACAGTTTTTCTCCCATCAATATCATCCATTACCGATGTCACAGCTCAGAATCACATCACATTTTACTGGAACTACTGTCTTCCTCATGAAGTCTCCCACTAATCTAATACATCCCAAATTCTATTGAAAGAATAATCTTTACATTCAACTAACTTTAATGCCATTGTTCAACAAATAAAGGCACAACTACATAATGTGACATTCAAGATTCTTTTAATTTGACCCCTGGATGATATATTCAAGCCACTTGTGAATATGTCTCTCAATTTTTCACCTCTATGCCTTTGCTCACATGTAGTTTCCTTCACCCGCAACACCTCACTCCAGTCCCTGCTTATGAAACCCTATCTTTCCATCAAGTCACTACTCAGTTACTACATTCTAAGTGTTTTATTCTTTCAGCCAAAAATAATTTAGATTTGCCCACAGCACAACTAAATCTGCTTGTTGAAGCTTTCCTATTAATTTATAAACTCTTTACCTAGAGTGTCAAAATAAAGCCTCATCTTAGGCAGTCATTATGTTTGTTTTATTGAATTACTTATGTGTTCCATATTTGCATATTTATTTATTTATTTATTTGGCTGCGCCGGGTCTTAGTTGCGGCATGCATGTGGGATCTAGTTCCCCGACCAGGGATCAAACCCAGCCCCCCTGCATTGGGAGTGTGGAGACTTAACTGCTGGACCACCAGGGAAGTCCCTGTATTCTTTTTTATTTTCACAAAAACACACTTTATCTCTTTATCAACTATACTGATCAAGCTAAAACATGATATCTCTATCACACAGTAGAGCTGTGTGATAAACATTAAAGAATTCCATTAAGGTAGACATTGATCAATTTTTCAACAGTCCTGGAGCTTGATTATTTCTTCATTTGTCTGTAAGGCTATTGGGAATGACTGCCAATGTCTTGCTGAAATTGACACCAACTATAGCATTTCTCCAGCAACTCTTTAAGAAGGAAAATTAAATTACCTTGATAAGCCTTGTTTTCAGTGAACTTATATTTCCAATGATCCCTGCTTCTTTCCTTCCAACTGAAGTTACGTAAACCAATTATTTAATAAGCCATCCTACCATTTTACATATTGTATATTAGTTAGATTCAAGCACATTGCATTGCAGATTTAATTTTTTAAATAACCTGCACAAAGTTTTCCCATCTCTAATACAAAGCTGCACATCTCATATGATATGAGCTACAAATCCCTTCAATCAGAATGTGGACAGTATTTTCCATTTTCAATGGTTTCTTATATTCTTAGAGAACCTCAGATACTGATTAAATCAGTATGTTCAATATTTTTCCTTATAGTTTATCTTGATGGGTCTTATTTAAGAAATTCATATGTATCCTATCATCATACCATACACAAATACAAATCCAGGTTGACAGAAACTTAATAAGAAAATCAAATATGTCAAAACACTTAAAATAATATGTAGAGTATCTATAATGGTAGGATACATATGGATTTCTTAAACAGGATCAAGCAAGATGAACTTTAAATACTTTGAACGGAATTACTCATTCAGACAAATGGTATATTAGTTTGTCAACATTTATGATATACATTTATATATTTTGAGTAGTGAAGGCTCTCATCAATGAATACAGTATATTTATCTACTTAGGTTTCATTTTTTGACCTTTACTAATGTTTTATAATTATTTTCTAAAGATTTTGCAGGGCTTGTTTTATCTTTTCCTAGGATCCCTATAGTTTTTGATGATTTTTCTAAATTGACTCTTTCAATTATAATTTCTAATGCTTCTTGTTGGTAGATAGAAACTACTGGCTTCTGTAAATTGAAACTGTTCAGTGAAACTGTGAAACTGTCGCGTTCTCATTGATTTATATAGATTATTGCTCTATTACCTTGGATTTTCTATACAGGTAATGCTATCTCTGAATAGCAATCTTATATCTTCCTTTCCATTCTTAAATGTTTTCTATCCTTAGAAGGAGGGCATCTAGCAAAATTCTGAACAAAATAATGACAGTGGATATCTTGTCAAGTCCCTCACCTAGAGTTTCACAATAATGTATATTTATTCAACTATAAAAAACACAAGGACAAAGCATATCATCTTTGTATAATGGGACTATGGGTAATGTTTTCTTACTATTCTCTATTCATAAAATTTCTAAAAAATTTATGTATTTCTTTTTAATCAGAAAATTGGGGATTTAGAATTTCAAACTATATTTACCTATATTTTTCTGTGTTATTTATGATAATGTTATTTTGAGTATTTTTGACTTTGATTTTGATTAAGAAGAAGGAAAATCAAGGAAGGCAAAGAAAAATGAAATGGATAAAGCAGATTAGTGCTTCACACCCTTCATAAAAAGTGTCCAATAAATATTGACGGTGTGATTTTTGCTCTATCCTATTTATGGTAATTTATCATTTTGTGACATTCCAACCCTTCTTAATCATATTGTAATTAGCTTTGCGTGTAGCCATCTGCCAGGGAAACAATCTTGATTGAATTCTACAGGGTATGAAATATCAGTATCAGACATTTGCTTAAAAAATGGTACATTTGAGAAAGAGAATCTACATTTTTTAAACTACATTCACTACATGATGTTTTAGACATCATGTTAGATATCACATTAAATTAAATAGCATAATTTACTAAAACATGTGCATCCAAATTTAGCCATGAAATACATTAAATGCCATTCATACAATATTAGACATTGAAATATGGCCATAACTACATATTTAAACTTCAACATATTCAAATTGGATAAAATTCTTCACAATAAAGGATTTTTCTGTAAGTTTATCTGCATGAGAAAAGTTATTTTCTTAAGAATGTCTAAAGACTTACTAATTTTTTTTTAGTTAGACAAAGTTCTTAGTATTTAGCTTAATACATTCACTTTAATTTAAAAAAAAAAAAAGCTGGGGTCACCAAACTTTTTGTAGTTTACTCCATTTTTTCATTATATTTTCTGTATCCCTAAACTCTAAGGTATAGTCCAACAATTATCTGAAAGTCAAAAGCCAATTAAGTCCTTGTGTCACACACAAGCCCTGAGATTTTTGTTTGGAATTTTGTAGTTTACCTACTTTATTGATCCATTTTTTCTTTCTTTCTTTCATTCCTTTCTCCCCTCCTCCCTTTGTTCCTTCTCTCCTTCCTTCTTTTATTCATTAAGCATTTTAATAGGCACCTTAATGTTAGGTTGAGATTTAGAGAACTTTACTAGTTAGAAAGAAGTTGCCATTGCCAGTGAAGTCTGAGCACATCCAAAGAAGTCCATTATTTGTCACTTACCAGATATTTCACCTTAGGAAAACTGCACAATGATTAAAAAATATCTGTTTTCTCATGTAAAAAACGTTTGAGACAACCAGCCTTACAGAATTTAGACTATTAAATGCAATCAGGTATGTAAAAGCACAAAGCACCACACATGGCATATAGAAGTTGATTAATTGAAAGTAAATTCCATCTTCTTGCTCAGAGTGGTTGATTAATAAAGAAATAATTATATTCAATGTGAAACATTTTAAGATTGTGGCATGAGCAAAATGCTAATGAAACACAGAAGAAGAAATACCTAAATCTTTCTGCATAAGATAGGTTATAAATATTTGGCTGAATCCTAAAGGATAAGTAGGACTTTGCCAAATGAAGAAAGACTGGGCAGGTATTCCACATGTGGAAAACAGTACCTACAATATATGGAGCTTAAAACTATAATGAATATACAGAGACTAATGTGGCTGGAGGGTAGGAAACCTTGGGTAGGAAGGAAGGAAGGGTAGGAAGTAGGAAGAGCTTATGTGGGGAAATAGTCTGTGAAAAAGCATGAATGTCATACTAAGGAACTGAGTGTTGTATATGGATCAGGGAATTCCAACCAGCATGGATACAGATCCCTGCAGCCATCAAGGCTTTTGGCAGGGCCTGGGGCAGCCCTTGGGGTCAATCACCTCTAGCAACATACAGGCATATTGACCCCACTTTGCTGAGCAGAAAATATATTTTCTTTGTGTTCCAGGATATTAAAGAGACTTAGAAACATCTATACGATCCTTGTAATAAATATATTGGGTTTTATACTTGTTAAATTTTAGATGTTTTATCTTAACTGGACATTGGAAAGAGCAATCGACATTGAGGAGTCAAGTGAAAAAGTCACAAATAAAGGTGTGAGGGTGGAAGTGAAATGATCCAGATGAAGAGCCTGCTTTGAAAAGGGGGATTATGCTGTAGTCCCTGCAGTTTGGTACAAAATCAGTTAGTGCCTCTTATTATCTGCTGAAGAATATCAGCACAGAAAATGCCTCTTTTCTTGGAAAGGTCTTCCATGGTTCCTGATACAGAGAGTGACCCACTTACATTTTACAAGTGTCTATTTATTTCTGCCCAGAGGATTAGGGTATCCTTCTGGGATATGTGGCTAAACATAGTTCCAAAAGGGGAGGAGCAGGCAGCTCTGGTTTGGGTATTCACAGCTGACTGGCTGTTCCTGCCAAGAGAGAGTTGGCTTGTCTGTGGAGCTGCTGCTGAGCTATTACACCTTCCTCTTCTCCTAACATAAGACTGAGGGCTAAGCTAGTTTACCTTTGGCTCATGATTTCCAAAAGGTAAGACTCTTGGGTCAATTCCACATATTTAAGAATTTCAAAAACAAAGAACAAAAATCTAGCCTGCTTTACCTAAAAAAAAAATGTTACAAGATTAAACAAAAAAGGATGAAGTGCAAGATCAAAGCAGTATTCATGTGAGTCAGTGGCTGCAGCAGGGAGCTGTTTCACTTTGCCACTCTGCTATTACAGCTACCTTTTTGCTACCTACTCTCTGCTCTGAGAGCTCACCCGCTGAGATCAAGCTGGCAGGGAGCTACACTGCCAGGCCAGGTCATCGTATCAGGCCCTATGCTGCCTGCTATAGAGAATATGAGCAGTATGGGAGTTGTCAAGATTTTAGTTTGATCTGATTGTACACAGGGCAGTACATCTGATCTTACTGTTCATATTTGGATGTGGACAAGTGTTTGCTTTTACACTCAAAGCCTACTCTGAGATTCAAAATGTCCACAGTCCCTCCTGCTGAGTAACCTTGCCTGCTTCAAAAACTGGGGAGTTATCTATTGGCTGGAACCAAGGATGGATCTATGGGGAAGCAAACACCTAGCACTGGTGTTCCAGTCCAACAGAAAGTTCTGAAACATGGAGAGTCAGATAAAAAATGTGTAGGTGTGAGAACAGGCAGTCCTAGGAAAGGGCACCCTCTCCTAGGAGATTTATATCTGGGTTACAAACAGGGCAAAATTCTCCCAAATGATATAATTTACTTTACACCATTACACATATACCATTACAAAGGAGCAGCCAGTGCTTCCAGGAGTAATATCCAATACACTCAAACTTCTCAGCTCCATTTGCAACCCCAGGCATTAAATCAGAGGGACAAGGACTGGCAAGATCCAGGGAGGGTCTCTGATTTCAAGGAGTTAAATAATGGTCACGTGGCAATTATAATACAAAAATATGGGATAAATGCTCTAAATGAGGTATGGATGTAATATTGTAGGACTGCAAAGGACCAATGAGAAAGTCAGCCTAGTAGTGGTGGGATCATCTATTTGGATGCTTTTGCCTAAGAATTCTTGGCACAGAGAAAAGAAAAGAAACTAAAGACAGTATGCTAATTCATTTCAAGCTTTTATAAACAAACAAAAATAGAAACAAAGTAATGGGGGGGAATGAGAAAGTTCTCTGAATAAAGGCTATTAGAATTCTTGCATATACAGATCCTTTGGTGTGATATTCCTTTCAAAAGTGTCAGCATTAAATTCTAAACATCATGGGTACAATATATTTACCAATGATATGTAAAATTTTGAATCCATGGGCATACATAAAATATAGGTAAGACTCAGAGAACAAATGGTTAATTTAATTTCCCCACTCCTTCATAAACAACTGCATCACTTCTCTGGTGTTACTGATTATAAAATAAATGATCTCTGAAGGATTTGACATAGTTAAAGAATTAAATTATTTTATTTCAGGAATCATCTCCAGGGAGAATGAGAATCCTTGGATCATTATAGCTGTGTTAAAATCAGCTGGGATTGATCAGAGAAAGAGAGTTGAAATAATAATACAGAAAACACTCCAAAGAGTTCAAGTTCCCATAACATGAAGAATTCATAAGAAGCTTGTCTATCCTTAAAAGCAAAGGCCATGGTAAGTTGAAAATGGCTTGTACACCTTAATCAAGAGCTATTATCTTTTGTTTTTTTCTTACTTTAACAACTTATTTTGATATAAAATCTCAGACATAATAAAACTGTTTTATGTTATGAAATATGATCTGTATTTAGGATATTGATTCAAAGTCCTTATCAAAATTCCCATTGTATGATATTAGCTCATTTGTATGATGAGTATATTTTAATTAGTATCTCCCCATACTTTTTGAGACTTGAGACCCAAAAGGACAGCATCTGAAAATTATTAAAAATAAAGACAATAAGAGTTGAGAATGCCTAAGTTCTTCATTTCCAAGAGGACATCAAGAATTCAGTGCCGACAAGTGTATATATTTGTAATATTGATAAATAGCATCATCACCATTATTATTATAATTATCAGATGTGGTTCTCATTTTAACTACCATTCTTTCCACTGGAGTCGATAGTATATCTCAAACAACAGGCTGATAGATCAAGTTTTAAGTTGTTCTCTTTCTCTTTTCTGAGTCATGTTGTCTCTTCATTGTCTTCTGCAGTTTTATTGAACTTCGTAGTGTAAAGGTTACAAGGGCTCTCTCTGAGGCTGTAATTTGCTCAGTATCCAATTATATCACAAAGACTTACTGCCTAACTGCTTACTTCAAAATGTCCCCTGGCTGCAACAAAACAGCCAGGATCTAAAGCTATAAACATGTAGCAAACAGCTGCCACTTTTTCTCTTAACTCTTTACTATCTGCTACACGTAAAGTTTATGTAGACATGCATTTAAAAACCATCTTATTTCTTCAGGATATTTGAAACTAAAATCTAAAAGTAAAATGCTCAAAATTGAGAAATTTTTGAAGTCAAACAAAAATGCATACACTCATAATATTCTACTATCTCCTATTTTAAAAATAAATGTTTCCATGACTCATAATCCATTCCAACTGATTATTTCTCTTCTTTTCCATAATTTTTCTATTGATATTATCTTTACTTCCTCATCTTCCATTTTTCAATCTATTACAAAATGGTTGTGTCTCTACCACTCCCTAAATTTTATTTTAAGCTCATCTGATTGAATCCTGTAAGTTGCAAATTCCAATGGACCATTTATCCCCAAATTTCACTTTAATTGACTTTTTCAGTGCTCAACATAAACATGCTTGAAATTTTTTCCCTTCATACACTTCAGTGTGACCATGCCTTACTGTTTTCTCTCTTTCTTCACTAACTCTCCCTTTCCAGTTTTCCTCCTAAATCCTTCTAATTGTCAGCTAAGCCATCTTCTCTTTCTCTATACTCTCTCCCTAACCGAGCACATCAATTCCCAAATTTAAAGACTATCTCTATGTTGTTGACTATTAGGTAAAAACTTCCAGTGTGTATAGACTGTTACATACAATTCTGTATCTCCATTTTATTGCTTTAGTACAGTCTCACATTTAACGTGCCCACCATTAACCTCTTTTCTCCTAAAACCAGTTTTTTTTACCACCTTCTGGCATCATATACTTGATTTCTCCCATTTTCTCCACTTACCTAATATTCAATACAACTGCAAACTCTACATTCCACTCCCTGACTACTAAATTGAATCATCTGCAAATACTATCTCAGAAATATCTCCTCTTTTCTTTACTGCCACTACCCTTGTCCTATCCAGTATGATCTCTCCTCCAGTCTAACTGGTTTCCCTGCTTCCTTTCTTGTCTCTTATAATCCACTATCCTTTCATCAAATCATATCACTCCCCACCCCCACGCCCACCCTCCACCATTTACAATCCTTCAGTGATTTCCCATCATACTCAGAACAAAATCCAAACTTCCTAGCATGGTATATAAATCCTATGTGATCTCACCCTGTCTTATCCTTTCAACTTTCTCTTTCACTCACACAATTACTCACTGTACTTCTGACATCAGTATTCTCCTGGAAAAGTCAAATATATCTTGCCTAAAGGTCTTTGCACGTGATGATATTCTCTCCACTGATATACTTTGCTAGCAGCCCCTTCATATTCTTCAGATTTCAGGCAAACTGGCACATGTTCAAAGAAGTCTTTCCTAACTATTCCCAAGTTTAGACCCCTAGTTATTCTCTATTTCATGTCTTTATACTTCACAGAAATTTTCAAGTCATTGTGATTTTTATGTAAGTATGTATATATGTGTAACTCCCCCATGGAAATATAAGATCCTTGAGGGTAGGAACTATCTGTCTTATCATTCTTTTTCTTAGTAACTAGCACAGTTCAGGTACATAGTAGATGCTTTAACACATTTGGTTAAGCTATCTACTATTTAGTTTGCTTAAATACAATTTTTAACTCTATTGTAGTTTTAATTGTTTATGAACAAAGTTAAATGTTTTGTGTATTGAAATCTCCATATTAGAGGTTGAAGGGGAGCAAAATATCCCATCCACAAATGTGCCACTTTGGCACTGAATTATTTTGAGCTGAGGTCAACTAACACCCAGCAGACTCAAGAAAAACCTTTTACCTCTTTCTTAACTATCTAAAAGAATTTAGATAGGGGGTCTGGCCCAGAAAGAGAGCTATTAACAGAGATAACTTTTTTATCTGAATGACTTATCTGTATAGCAGGGCAAATATCTAACTACCAAACATCTGCTCTTCTTATTATCCTATGAATTACCTTCTTCCCCTTTGAGGCCCAAGGCCCTGTCTCATTCCTTAGCTCAGGATGGCATGTAAGCCTCAACTGCTGACTTGCCTTTGGGTCACATATTTTTATGGGGCTCCTGGACATAAGTAATTAAATTTTTTTTCTCCTATTAATCTCTTATGTCAATTTAATTAACAGATCAGCCAAAAGAACCTAGAAGAGGAGACGGAAAAGTTTTCCTCCCTTACAAGGTATGCTTAAAAATCTCATGATGATCTATTATATTATATCACAAAAAACTGTTTACCATGACATTATGGTAAAGCATTTCAAATATATTTGGTTAAAACTGTTTTCAAGAAACAAAGCCTAAGACAGGCTTCTAAGGGAAGTGAAAGAATCAAGACAGGACAGGAAAAGGAGCAATGCAAGGATGTGGTCTCAGTTACAGTCTAGCTTTAGCTGAATTCCACAAGGAACTATAGAACATGAATTACACCAGAGTTTTTCTTACTTTAAAGGAAAGGGTCTAGCCTTTTGAAACCCCATGTCAATTCATTGATGACTATGGGTTTCTCCAGGGCGTAGTAGGGGACATAGCTTCCTTGGACATGCAGCTCCCAGCCAAGCACAATTCTTGGAGAAGGGAACAGCTATGAGCCATTGGCAGCCAACAATCAGCAGCTAAGGAATGGGTGCACTTGCTCAGTAAACAGGATATGGTCAGGGAGGACATCTAGAGTGCCATTACAGACACTTTTTATTTTAAACAATCATCTGATATGATTATTAGTCCTGTTTGATAATGATGAAATTAAATGTAAAACTTTATATGATTAGTTCAAGAGAAAACTCAAGCACAGGGTACTGCCCAAAATGGAACCCAGGACTTTCACTCTAAAACCAAGTCTTTTATCCATTGAATCCTGCTTTGTACATGCAAAGGGAATCATAAAGAATTGAAGAACCTCCAAGCTGTGGGACAGAAACATTACTCGGTTGCCAATGACATCTTTTTTAAGTTACGTAAGGAAATCACAAGAAATATTAAAATGTAAAAACATTCATGATTCAGTTTTTAATAGTGATTTTGTTCTGCTCATCATAAAGAAAAGCATCATATTAATAATGGAGATAAAACTAGGTAGCGTCCATTTGATGTTTACAACATGACTACAATTATGCTAAAATCTTTGAAGGTATTTTCATATTTAATACTCTCTATAGCCCAACAGGATAGATACTATTGCTGTTCCTATAGATGAAAAATAAACTACAAAATTTTTTGTCTTGCTCAAAGTCATAAGCTGGGAATTAGCATATTTGGACTTGAACCCAAGTCAGTCTGACACTAGATTTTGTGTTACTAATCAATGCCACTAGCAAAATGAATTAATATATCTAATTCTAAATATAACAAAATGACTCCATTTCTAGGACAAAAGTCTTATGAGAGAAAAATAGAACAAAAATATCTTAGAAAGTGATAAAACAATTAATGACATAATCCACACTGTACTTTTGAAGTCATCCTAATTATTGAAATACAGTAAGGGTTAAATCAAAGCACTATCATATATCTTGTCACAACAAATGAAAAATTCAGATACATAGCAAGGGACTGAAGAAGAGAAAAACAGATGTAACTCTAAAAGGCAAAATCTGACAACAAATGAAGAAATATCCAACTTTACAGATAGAAAGTTGAGAATATAAAGAAAATCATTTTGAAATATGGAATATGCTACAAAAATCCTGTAATTTTCAAGGTTAAATTCCCAACAATAGAACTATACATAAAAAATATTTTTATCATTAAGGCACAATTCATTTCTTTAAATATATCCATTCCTTTTTTTAAATGGAATCTTAAGGGCTGTTATCACAGATTTCTAAATACATGAATCAAATATTAAATAACAAAGAATCAAGGAAAAGTAACATGATACTAGAAGAGGCATATCACTGGTTCAAAATATGCTTGGGGAGATATTAAGAAAGAAAAGAATGATAAAAGAGCAACAGGCAAAAAGTCCTAGTGGCTATAAAACTTATGTACCACTAGAGTTTACTTCTCAACTGTTCATTCTATACAAAAGAGAAATTTTATCTGCAGAGCATCCTGCTGAGGGACTTGAATTGCTGAAAAGGTAAGGCGCTCTCTCTAGCGTAAGAAAAAAGAAGAGAGGAGAAAGGCAGGGGAAAAGCAACCTAGGAGGGATAAGCCAAAATAACAGTGAAAATTGCTGGTGCTGTGATCTTCTTTGGGGGAAAATTGGAGCGCTTTTGACCTATAGCAATATCCTATATAAAGAATTATTTCACTTGTTTCTCAAAGAATTTCTCTTGTATCTAAAAGGATTTTGCAGAAACTCTAAATCTTAACTGAGAGCAAAACAAGGAACATGGTGTTAAAAATAATGAATAGGATTTACATTTATTCTTAAATTATCCTGAGGAGTCTGGCATTATATTCTGGAGATATAATAGTATGTGGAACTATGGCTACAATTTTATCTCTTTCAAAATAATTTTTAACACTCACACAATATAACAGTGGTCAAGGAATTTTTCAAACTGCATTTTGAAAAGCCTAAGTTGTTCTGAGGTCCCAGAAAAGTTCAAAGTGAAGTACAAGAGGACTTCTGCATCTGTTTTATATATTGCCATAAACGATTCAATTTGAAACCTAAAATCAATGCTCAGGGTAGGGGAGGGGCATGCGCGCACACATTATTTTTAGTAGCCTGCTTATGTTACTTTGAAAATAACTGGTGTAGGTAATCTACTAACAATAAAAGCTAAACCTGGAAGATTTTAAGCAATCAGGTAAAGGGAAAGCCATCTGCTCAGACACAACTGAATTCTAGATGTTTTAAAACAACAATTCACTGCTGGAGGTAACTTCCAGCAAGGAATAATGCCTTTAAAAGAAAACATTTACCAATGCAGAAACTAAAAGAAATTCTAATAGAATCTGAATCTTTTATTTAGAAAACTGTATGAACCATCACATTATACTAAATGGTGTTTTCATGGACAACAAATAGTTTTATATATTAAGTCTAAAAAAGATGAAAATATTGAGGTTGTGGTAAATGTACAGTCATGGCACTGATAATTACAAAGACTGTAAAACTCTCCCCAAGAAACAAAAGTAGAGTTTAGTTTGCTATATCTGTTCATATTAACATCTCATTAGAGGTCAGGAAGTAAAAAACTCATCACTAGGATCAGATGATTTTTTTCATACAAACATGAAATTATAATTCAGAATGAATTATACTTTCATTTTTAACAACAGGAGCAAATTGTGTCAGTTGAGAAAAGAATGCTCAAATGGAAACTTGTCAAGAAAGTGTTTTGTTTTTAAAGTAGCAACGTAGAAGGATTAGAACATAGGCTTAGAATACAATCTTAGTGCATGATACAGAGGGACAGAATTATGGTCAATAATGTTAAAAATGAAGTAGACAATAACTAAGGTGAACCCCTTTAAATTCAAAGTCAGAGTTTTCTTTGTTTGTCTTTGGTTTCAGTTCATAATAATTCTTAGAAAATGTTATTTGATTTATAAAACCACAAGACACATATTTTATCATCAAGATTTTCATTACTTCATGGCTCCCCTGGTGGCGCAGTGGTTGAGAGCCCGCCTGCCGATGCAGGGGACACGGGTTCGTACCCCGGTCCGGGAAGATCCCACATGCCGTGGAGCGGCTGGGCTCATGAGCCATGACCACTGAGCCTGCGTGTCCGGAGCCTGTGTTCCACAACGGGAGAGGCCACAGCAGTGAGAGGCCGGCGTACCACAAAAAAAAAAAAGTTTTTCATTACTTCAGAAAGCACGTATTATAATTTGGGGGGGTGACTAGGCATGATAGCATATTTTTGCATTTTTAGAACTATGCAGCTCTGATTTGGGGCTTGTTTCTAATGCCATTTCCATAGTAATGAACTTGGGTTTTTCATTTGTCTTACATTTCAGGAATTAAGGGTTGTTTGTTTGTTTGTTTGGGGGAGTATCTGAATTGGCATTCCATACCATTATTTACTCTAGTTACTGGGTTAAGAAAATATTCAGTTTTCTGTAAAATATGGTCAGCATTATGATACTCTATCCAGTCAAGCACCATCATATGGCTGCTACTTTTTATGGTTAAAACTGGAGTGTTTTTATTTGTTTTCTTACTAGTGATCTTTAAATAATTTGTTTTAAATATTGCTTCTGGAATTTTCTTAAAGATCCATGATATATGTGATGATAGATTCAGGATTTTACTTCATTGCTTATTTGTGGTGATAGACTGACTACCTTTCACCTACACCATTAAAATTAAGTATTTCAATTTTTCCTAGATTAAATTTTGTCCATATAATTATCTACACATTTTCTTCAATGCAGAATGATCTGATTAACATCCGTGCACACACAGAACACTTTAACTACTTAAATTAAATATGCAACTTAATAAAACAGTGCACATAGTAAAAAGAGTAAATTGTGATCTCCTAAACCAATTCATACCACCCTTTCTGAAAACAGTGAGTCATCAACAGCCTCCTCACACAACTCCTTGCTCAGGATCTTCCATGTTCCTGACTTGAAGTACTGCCACATTCCTAAGAACCCCTCAACTTTTCTTCAAAGTTTCTCAGTCCCTGCTTTTACTCTGCATAACTTTTATAATAGGTGTAACCTAGTAACTGCAGTTCATCAGTATTCTCTAGCTCTTAAGATGTGAATTGGCCACATCATACTTTTTATTTTTTTTAATAAATTACACTCACACACACCCCACAATTCCAAAATTTAAAAGGTGGAAGTAGTAGGATTATAACCTTTGTTCTATGGGTCTAACTGGATTATGACAAGACATCAAAAAGGTGTTTACTTGGGTTGCCAAACAGACTAGTTTCTACGGATAGAGTGCCTTAAAATAACATTATTAATAACACATTAAAAATGATTTTCCACTTCTGGTAAACTGGAAAATCATCATCACTTTTAAAGCTCTTTCAGAAATTACATTTAATTGTGAAGAGCACGGTAGTCATTCCTGAAAAAAAAATTAATTTTTCATTTTTTTCTTTAAAGAGAGAGGAGAGAGGGAGAGAGAAAGAATACTCCACTGCTAACCACTGTAGCTCAGATAATTCTTCTGAATGTTTTAGGTAATCACAACTATAATTTCCTACTTTGATATTCATGGTAACCACACCACCTATAAAGGAAAAGACTTTTTTTATTGAGCTCCTATTACTACCAGATACTATATTCAACAATTAATCTATATTGTCTCATTTAATCCTCCCAACAGTCATAAGGGAGAATAAGTATTATCTTCATCTTGCAAACTAGGAAAGTTTTGTTTAAAGTGGTTAAATAAGTTCTACAAATTCACCCATGGAATAAAAACTACAATTTAGTTCTCCGCTATATACCACTAGTTACTAAATCAGTCTTCAGTTTTTTAATCTCCATACAAAATAAACCAGTTCCTCCAGTCATTCCTCGATGGACCAATAAAGAATGGTTAATCCTACCCTGTATGTACTCTCTAAATTATTTTTTTACTTCCCATTTTTGGAATACCCAACTAACAAATCAAAACTGTGTAATGATGCTGCACATGTTTAAAATGCTAGATAGTAACAAAGAAAATTTGGTCACTGACAGTTTTAATGGGAATTCTAGACACCCAGTTCCACTTTGGAACCAGAATATGGGAATCAGGAGTAAGTACGAAGGAAAGAAATGTGTGTCTGGATTGCATATCATTCTTTTTTTTTTTTTTTTTTTTTTGCGGTTCGCGGGCCTCTCACTGTTGTGGCCTCTCCCGTTGCCGAGCACAGGCTCCAGACGCGCAGCCTCAGTGGCCACGGCTCACGGGCCCAGCCGCTCCGCGGCATGTGGGATCTTCCCGGACCGGGCCACGAACCCATGTTCCCTGCATTGGCAGGCGGACTCTCAACCACTGCGCCACCAGGGAAGCCCTGCATATCATTCTTGATTAAGAATTATTAGAAACAGAAATGGGTCATCAGCAAGATATTTTACCCTAACCACATAATAGTAGTTATGGCCACAAAGCGATGTTAATAAAAACAGACTTTCTTTAAAGACAGTATACCTCTGGGACAGAAGCTATTTCTTCATAGTGGTGAGAGGAACTGAGACTATTATAAAGCATTAGGAGGTTGGGTTTTGGTACATTAAACAAGCAACTGGATTCACTTATTTTCAGACAGAAGTTTCATTAACCTGTTAATGTTTATTCATGCTAATTCTTAACAGACTAAAAATAGCTGAATTTCTACTGAGACCACTATTCTTCAGGCAGCGTCAACACCTTCACTTGTAAGAAGCAGATATAAAGTTTCTCTGCCCAGTTTCAAACCACTAATGTCAGAAGCTTGTTTTTTTATCAACTCTCTCTCCCAACCAACTTACTTAATATCACACTCTCTCTCCTTCCTCCCTAGTAGGATTTTATATTTTTTATTAATTTTTTTTGAAATTTTGCATAATAATAACAGCTAACATGGCAAAAGGTTTATAAGGTCAGAGATGCTACACTAAATCCTCTCTGTACGTTATCTCACTTAATACTCAAAAACTTCATGACACAGGTACTGCTTTCTCCCGTTTTGCAATGACTGAACAGCTTACTCTTGTGAGTAGCAGAATTGAGCTTGGAACTCAGCCAGTCTGGAACTCTAGAGCTCACATACCTCATCACTAAACCACACTGCCACCTCTTAAAATTATACCTATGGAGGCAGCATTGCCAATTATATCATAACCAACTCCTTACAAAGAATTTCTGTTATACAAAAAAATTTCCATCTTGCAGTGATTTCAGAAACCAGAACGCTTGTCGTTGAAGAGTGGTTTGTTTTTTGGGTTTTGGTGTTTTCTAAAGATAATTTTTCAAATGAAACACATTAGAATCGAGTCACTTAAAATAATTTAACACTAAAATGGGAGGAAAAGAGAGGAAGCAATTAGTGAGCAGCTTGCAAATGTTAACTCTTTGCTGGCAGAGACTGTGTCTTATTCAATGTGGTATCTTTGAATGTAACACTGGGCTCATAGAAGGTGAAATTTCAATGAAACATGTAAACAATTTCGTGATTTTGAAAATTTCAACTAGATTTTCTTAGATGTTTTAGATTCTAATTTTTAGATCCTCAAAGGAAAAAAATAAACAATAAACATTCCTGTGTTCATTCCACGTGTGGTTCAAATTCTTCATGTTTGAGAATATAAAATATTTATTTTTAGAATTTCTTTCAGATCAATTAGAAATAAAATATGTCAGGATATGTATGCAATTTTAAAGCTTAAAACTGATATACTCATAATGCTTACTGTTTATAGTCATAAAAATGACAATGTTGTTTCCATCTCCGGGCTATTGTAAATAGAGCTGCAAGGAACATTTTGGTACATGACTCTTTTTGAATTATGGTTTTCTCAGGGTATACGCCCAGTAGTGGGATGGCTGGGTCATATGGTAGTTCTATTTGTAGTTTTTTAAGGAACCTCCATACTGTTCTCCATAGTGGCTGTACCAATTCACATTCCCACCAGCAGTGCAAGAGTGTTCCCTTTTCTCCACACCCTCTCCAGCATTTATTGTTTCTAGATTTTTTGATGATGGCCATTCTGACTGGTGTGAGATGATATCTCATTGTAGTTTTGATTTGCATTTCTCTAATGATAATGATGTTGAGCATTCTTTCATGTGTTTGTTGGCAGTCTGTATATCTTATTTGGAGAAACGTCTATTTAGGTCTTCTGCCCATTTTTGGATTGGGTTGTTTGTTTTTTTGTTATTGAGCTGCATGAGCTGCTTGTAAATTTTGGAGGTTAATTCTTTGTCAGTTGCATCATTTGCAAATATTTTCTCCCATTCTGAGGGTTGTCTTTTTGTCTTGTTTATGGTTTCCTTTGCTGTGCAAAAGCTTTGAAGTTTCATTAGGTTCCATTTGTTTATTTTTGTTTTTATTCCCATTTCTCTAGGAGGTGGGTCAAAAAGGATCTTCCTGTGATTATCTCACAGAGTGTTCTGCCAATGTATGCTAACACATATATATGGAATTTAAGAAAAAAAAATGTCATGAAGAACCTAGGGGTAAGACAGGAATAAAGACACAGACCTACTAGAGAATGGACTTGAGGATATGGGGAGGGGGAAGGGCAAGCTGTGACAAAGTGAGAGAGTGACATGGACATATATACACTACCAAACGTAAAACAGATAGCTAGTGGGAAGCAGCCACATAGCACAGGGAGATTTGCTTGGTGGTTTGTGACCACCTAGAGGGGTGGGATAGGGAGGGTGGGAGGGAGAGAGACGCAAGAGGGAAGAGATATGGTAACATATGTATATGTATAACTGATTCACTTTGTTATAAAGCAGAAAGTAACACACCACTGTAAAGCAATTACACTCCAATAAAGATGTAAAAAAAAAAAAATGACAATGTTTTTTATATGAAATCATAACAAGCTACAGTAGAGACCTGCTAATCACACCACCTTACCACCCTTTCCCACCACAGGGATCAATACTTTATTTTGGCTCTAACAGTTTCAAATAAGTAGATATTAAACGTATGGAAAATGTGTATTTTTCCATTTGAAAGAAACTGGTGTATAGTTGAAAAATTAGGGTCTTCTCCAATCTACCGTCTTTTCCCTACACTAGGTCTCAGTAGGATGAGAACAGCAGATGGGACCATCATAGAGTATGTTTATTTGTTTCAGGACTTTGATATGCAAATAT
The DNA here is from genome assembly GCF_003676395.1 of Aethalodelphis obliquidens. NCBI lineage: Eukaryota > Metazoa > Chordata > Mammalia > Artiodactyla > Delphinidae > Aethalodelphis > Aethalodelphis obliquidens. Next base: position 44,826,181 of record NW_020837945.1, on the reverse strand, counting down.
CTGTTCTAAAAGAATGAGAAATGAACTGACCACCAGATATTCTCATAAGAGAATTTCTCCAAGTAAAAGAGAGAGAGAGAAAGAGGAGAGACTCTGAACTCTGAGAGGGATAAGCTTTGACATTTTACTTTCCTATGTAATATACTTAAATGTAAAAAATTGCCTCCATTAAAATGCATAAAAAAATCAGTTCCAGGGTATGTTGCAATAGATTCATTCTGCTAATCTTACAGATAATTCTTCACTCAGGCAGATATTTGTCTTTATGAATAATTGAATTTTGTAGTTCCTTAGAGAGAAAATGGGATATTTATGTATCTGAGGATTTTTATCTAAATGAATATAAATAGAAAATAATTTTAAAAGACACACTGTAAAATGGTATTTTAAAAAAACCAAAGAATTTACTTCTAATGTTTACATGATACAAAACTGAAAAATATATTTTCCCTGACAATAGCTTTTAGTCATATTTGCTTATATCTAATGTCTTACAAAGTTAATATATAGTAGTAAAATCAGAACATGAAAAATAGATTTTAGAAGGCAGATTATGAAAACGAAGGTAAATAATAAAATAATAAAGTCCTTGAAATCTAAGCAGGATTCCGGTCATTAGGAATCCCTCGGGAAATAAATTCAAATTTGAAAAAAACAGATGTAAAGACAAACCAAAATCATAGTGTAAATTAAAATATTTAAATGTTTACTATGTAAATTAATTTTTTAAAGTTGGGAAAAATAAAATATTGTGCATAACTTAATCTTACAAAACTTGAGAGCATAAATGAGTAACTGCATGTAAAATAGAAAATGAGAAAAACTAGAAAATTTTTTTACACAAAACCCCATTTTATGTAAGATATACACTGTAAAGCATATTATGCAGTAAAATGCTACTGTAACTGAATGTTAAATGGGAATTTTCCCACAGCCACAAATTTCAAGCAAGGCCCAAGCTGAATTTAATCACTGCTAGGAATCTGTACTCCTAATTCACAAACTTTAACTGCTATGAACTCAAGGAATGGTTTATCAGGATTCACCAGTTTCAATGCCCCCAGTCCTCACAGCAATAATGAGTGATGAGAGAGAATGGTCTTCGGGGGTAATGTGAAGTAAGGCAGTCAAAAGAATCCCTCATAAATTTAAGCTTGCCTAAAACGTTCCCTCAAATTTATCAAATGAGATCTATTCTCTCTTCTATACTGTTGGTGAGCCTTTGGATCCATAAATAGTTTAATGCTGCCCAGGTGTGAAAATAATGACCAAATCAAGAGACAGAGGTGCTGACATAAGAAGCACTAGTAAGCTGTCCTCCTATTCTTTGATGAAGCAAGGATATGGTCTTTCCTTGGGTGATATATATGAATAAGATTCCTCGGCTTAAGCACTCATCAAGTTACCACAAGGAAAAGTCACTTAAGAAGGAGTCTTTTTTTTTTTTTTTTTTTGGCTTTTAATGCAGAATAAAGAGATGAAAGAAATGAAGCTGAATCTTGATCTGCCTCTTCAGTAATCCAAGAAATGGGACACCAATTACATAACTCTCAGAGGAAAGAACACATATACCACACAGGAGAAGCATGGGCACTGGGAGGCTAGATACACAGGGGACATCTGTAGTGAGTGTCAGCCTTAGAAGCAGCAACAATCAACAAAAAGAAGACTACAATCTCATTGAGTCCTGTAAGAAGAAATCTGTCCACTGTTGCCACATCACAGATGGAGCTGGCATCTGGAAGTGGGAGAGAAAAGAGGTATCTGGAAGCCTAACCATACCCCAGTACTCTCGAAGCATAAAATCTGTCAGCACAGATGGTAACATGTAGGAAAGCTTTGAGTGGAATTTGAGACTGACATTTTAAAATGAATAATAGAATAAAATAATAATCCAAGTGTCTGAAAAGTTATGGCATCTGTCTAAGAAAGAGTCAAAGAAAAGGCCCCAAGTGAGAAAAAAGGGGAGAAGTTTCATAATAGAGGGGGGGATTATTCAGAAAAACTAAAACAATATCTTATTTAAATAACAATAGGTTGTAACTCTTCTATAAACCAGTTACTCCATTCAGTGGTACATCAGAGTAACATCACTGTGTTCTATCTTTCTGGATATCAGTATGGATCATGTAGTTTAGGTGTACATCACTAAGAAATGGCACAAAAAATGCACTGTTAAAGTGTGTGGCACATCCAGAAATAACCTATGCCTTTCAACCCAGAGCACTGGAAGAATGCATTCATTTGACAAATGCTTTTTCAATGCCTCATAAGTGCCAAGCACAATTCTGGGTATAATAATCTTGGAGACAAGTGAACAGAGTCAGAATGTCCCTGGTTTCGTCGAGTTCCATTACACTAGGGATAAACCATAGTCAAGGAAGAACTCTCTAAAGAAGTGATATTGCAAATAAGACCTGAATAACGAAAAGTCATCAGCCATGTGATGATCTAAGTGGTAGGGAAGGGAAAGAAGGTGTTATAGACTGAATTATGTCCCCCCCAAATTCATAGCACAAAGCCTTAACCCCCAATGTGACTGTATTTGGAGTTAGGGCCTTAAAGAAGGTTACGGAGATTAAATGAGATCATAAGGGCATGGTGTCCTTATAAGAAGAGGAAGAGACACCAGTAGCGTACATGTACAGAGGAAAGGCCATCTGAGAACACAGCAAGAATGTAGCCATCTGCAGCCAGGAAGAGAGCCCTCATGAGAAAAGAACACTGCTGGCACCATGATTTTGGACTTTCATCCTCTAGAACTGTGAGAAAACAAATTCCTGTTCTGTAAGCCACCAAGTCTGCAGTATTTTGTTATGGCAGCCTTAGAAGACTAATATGTAAAAGGAGATATTTATGTCAATAAACAACTAATGCAAAGGCCCTAAAGAAGGAAGAAGCTTGTAGAACTCTAAAAACTTAGGGATGTAAGCAGGAATACCATCACATGAAGTGTGGCAAATGTAGGAGATGAAGTTGCAGAGACAGGCAAGAGCTAGACCAAGAGAGCAGGGGAGGGCTACTGGGCCATGATCATGAGTTGGGAATTTTATTTTAAAGATAACATGAAGCCAATGGAAGATAAAAGACAAGACCAACCACTCCCAGAAGAACGGATTGTTGGAGTTCAAACATGGCTATTGCAGTCTGGATTTGACCTATGAAGTTAATAGTGATCAAGAGGAAGGAACAGATTTGGGATAAATTTTGAAAGTAGGCCTATAGAACTTGCTGATGAATTATGAGAAAAAATGTCAATTATCTGGCTTTCCCCACTCTGGCTGCAAGTCTCTTCAGTCTAATAGTCAGGGATCACAAGGTTAGAAATCTAGACTGAAGGGTTTTTTTTTTTCTTAATATATAATTTATGATTCATTGAAATGAAGCAAAAGCTTTGTTGACATGATCTAAGCACAAACTTGAATAGAGATTATTCAAATTACATAAATTGAAAAAAAAAAAAAAAAAACCTAAAGGTGGGTCTTAATACTCTCATCAGATCCCCTTCAGCAAGTAACTTCTTAACCACATGCCTAGAAGAAGTTATTGTATTGGACCAGTGTTAATCTCTTCTTGTGTACTGCTCCGAGCTTTTACACCCTGAGCCTAGATAATAGAATATGCATTTCTTACTTTATGACCCCTACAGGATGATCATAATAATATAATCCCTAACCTTCTATCCTTGTTAGTACTGATGGTTATAGCTTTGTCTCTCCATGCCACACTTTCTTGACCCCTTACCCATGTTCCAATGGACTTAGGTATTGTGCAGGCCCATTTCACGTTTTTTGTAAACTGAACTGCCCTAGAAAACATATTTTTTTCTAGCTTGGCCAGGGTTACATGATATGTTATCTTATCATTTTGAGATAAAGACCACATCTGTTAACTTTTTGTATGCATTTTTCATATTTTGTTATTCTAAGTGGGTTCAGCTCTTCGTATATTTTTAATCACCTGGTATTTATTCTGGGGGTTTGCTGGGGTCACCTGACCTAGCCTGGATTTGGCAGGGCTACTCAGCTTCTGTCTGTGGATCTAGCTAGACTTGGCTGCTCTTTATAGTCTGGGCTCAGTCTGCTCCAGCAAGTACTAGTAAAGCTCTTCCATGATGCTGACAGAGGTATAACAGAACAAACAAAAACCCAGCCAAGTCTCTTGAGAGGTACGCTCCAAACTTGCAAATAACTTAGGTTCTTATCCTACTGGCCAAATTACGTCATATAGTTGAGGCCAAAGTCAGGAGTCAGAAAAAATACTTGTCCTTTACAGGGAAGAACTGAAAAGTTACAAGGGAAAGAGAATGAATACAAGGAAAGGTGAAGAACTGGGGCCAATAATTCAGTTTGCCAAACCCATATTCAAATGTCACACCTGAACTCACCCTTCTCTAATTATGCAGGTTAAAACAAGTGTATAACTAATTATGATAGACACACACTTATTAGGAAAAATAAAAATGTAATAAATACGTAATGTTTATGTATAATGTAATACATACATACATATATACATATTACTGTAGGGGAGACTGATGAAAAAACAGAATACTCTGAGATCTGCAAAAGGCTCTTTGAGTACTTAGCTGAGTGGTGATCAGCACATACATGTTAGGAAAACTCAATGTCCAGGCACAGATGGCTTTACTAATGAATTCTATCAAACACTTAAAAAAGAAATAACACCAATTCTGAATAAAAATTTCTAAAATATTGAAAAGTAGGAATTACTACCGAACACATCTTATGAGGTCAGTACTACTTTGATACCGAAACCAGAAAGAGATATTACAAGTAAAGAGAATTACAGGTCAATAGCTCTCATGTACAAAGATGGAAAAACTATTAAGTTTTTTATAAATATGAAATACAATCATATTTATAAAGAATATGAAATCATGAAAAAGGGGTGATTTATCCCAGGAATGTAACTAGCATGATATTTAATGGTGAAATTTTGAATGCTTTCAATCTAAGATCAGGAACAAGGCAAGAATGTCTGTTTTTACTATTTCTATTCACCACTGTACTGGAGGATCTGTGAAACAAGGAAATAACAACAACAAAAAAATCCAGTTTGGAAAGGAAGAAGTTTCTTCATTCATGGATGAAATGAAAATATGAACTAAAAATTTCTATGGAATATCTGAAAACAGTCTAGAATGAGTGAGTGAATTTAGGAAGGCTACAAGATACAAGATCCATATACAAAAATTATTTGTATTTCTACAACAAACAGCTGGAAATAAAAATTAACAAAACAATATTTAAAATAGTATCAAAATATGAAATACTTAGGGATGAGAACAGGAGACAATCAAAATGTCTATCAATAAATGAATGGATAAACAACTTACAGTATATCTAATCAATGTTCTAGTGCTCGGCCAAAAAAAATAATAAAATATTGATACATGCAAGTACATGAATGAATGTCAAAATAATTATGCTGAAATTAAAGAGGCCAGGCAGAAAAATGTATACTATATAATCACTGAGATATACAATTCTAGAATATGTGAACTAAAGCATAGAGACTAATGTATAGAGCCTTAGTGATTGGCTGCAGGAAGGACAGGGAGAGAGAAATGATATAGGTGCATGAGGAAATACTGAGGGATGATGGATAGGTTCATTATCTTGATTATGCTGATGTTTTCATAGCCATATATACATCAATATTTAGCCAACTGTACACTTAAAAGTGCAGGTTTTATATGTCATACTTCATAAAGCTGTTATAATATGTTTTATATTTATCTCTTGATTTTAACTAAATTTTACACATTTTAAAGTAAACAAATCTTTTAAAATATAAATAACTTTCTCTGTTAGAACTTCTTACATCCAGTTTACTTTTCTGAAATTGGAATATTAACTAGGAGATAATCTCTATAAGTTTATCTCTGTGAAAACTCAGGTCATTCTTGATGGCAATATATTATTTATTTTTATGCAACTAAAAAGAATGGAAGGCCCAAAAAGAGAAAAATCACTTCAAATGATCTAAACAAAAGAGCTCTGAAAAATAATATATTTAATAGTTTAAGGGAAAAAATTTAAAGAACAGATTCCTTTAAAAAATACTGCTATTCAGGGCTTCCCTGGTGGCACAGTGGTTGAGAGTCCGCCTGCCGATGCAGGGGATACGGGTTCGTGCCCCAGTCCGGGAAGATCCCACATGCCGCGGAGCGGCTGAGCCTGTGAGCCATGGCCACTGAGCGTGCGCATCCGGAGCCTGTGCTCCGCAGCGTGAGAGGCCACAACAGTGAGAGGCCCGCATACCGCAAAAAAAAAAAAAAAAATACTGCTATTCAGAGAGATGGCTTTGGATGAAAATTGCTGGTTCTAGGCCCTGTTTGGTGAGACAGCAAGAAAAAATAATTTTGTTTTTACCGTCGCACTAATTTTTTCAGTTTAACAAACTTTGCTTTTGCTTTTCTTACAATACGAGGTTTGACCAACTAGTAAGCCTTTCTTCTACAATACTTTTGATGTATAATGTTGCTTTCTTTTTTAACTCCTAACTTTAATTCATAATTCTATGAAAGGGAGTGAAAATGTTGACCAACAAAAGTCAATGATTTGGTAATTGCTTTTTTTTGCCAATAATAAAACTCTTGTCAATAATCTTCAGTTTAATTTACTTATATTGGAGGCTTCACTAGACCTACTAATGAACTGAGCATCATTTTAATTAGAATTAACACTTTCATCCTTCTTATGAATATATATAAGATGAACTTTGAAATGCTGGCCATCAAGCTGTCAGAGCAAAATTAAGACATTTCTCATGAAACAGTACTACTCTGTGGACACCAAACAGTAAATGAATAGACATTCATTGTTACTGCACTGAGGGAAATTCTCTCAAAAAAGCACTGCTATCTCCTTTAGGAATTCTTAGATACTTTGACCATCCCTTTGAAGTAATATTCATTTAAAGATACATTTCACATGCAATGCTAGACTCTCTCCAATGTTTCATTAGTAGGCATACGAGTTGTATGATATTTTTTCCACTTGGCAGTCAGACCATTAAACTGTATAAGCATTGCTAATATCTATGGTTCAAAGATCATAGTCTCTTCTTAAGGATGCCTGGTATACACACAAAAAAGAATCTGTTTTTAAATTTTATTTTATATTGGAGTATAGTTGATTAACAATGTTGTGTTAGTCTCAGATGTACAGCAAAGTGATTCAGTTATACATATACATGTATCTACTCTTTTTCAAATTCTAATAGAATCTTAACATAAGAGATGTATTATTTCTCCATTTCCTCTAATTAAGTTTGTGTGTATTTATATATTCCAGGATATTAATAAAAGGAGGGAAAAAGGGAGGGAGGGAGGAAGGGAGGAAGGAAGGAAGGAAGGAAGGAAGGAACAGAGGGAGGGAGGGAGGAAGGAAGGAAGGAAGGGAGGGAGGAAGGGAGGGAGGAAGGAAGGAAGGAACAGAGGGAGGGAGGGAGGGAGGGAGGGAGGGAGGAAGGAAGGAAGGAAGGGAGGGAGGAAGGGAGGGAGGAAGGAAGGAGCTCTTCTATTTGAAGAGCTCTATTCACTCTATTCACTTTGCTCTATTCATTCTATTCAAACAGTGAATAGCGTGAGCTAGATTGACATTCCTTAGGAAGGAGATGATAATGCTTGCAATGAAATGCTGAAAGTAAATTTTAAGATTAAATATCAAATGATTTTTCCAAATCTTTGTGATTAAGTGCAATGAATGACTTGAATATCTATATATATGAAAAGACAAGAATAAAAATAACATCATATAGTCACAATTCTGCAGGAAAGCTTAATCAGGTAGTACACAGTCTAAGAAACCTCAAATATAAATTAAAATAATGATAAAATATTTACCATGCAGCTTAAGTTGATTTTTTCAAAGGGCCTAAATAAGAGGGATGGGGGGGAGCAAAGACAAATAGAAAAATAAATGAATGACAAAATACAGCAATAATAAATTTGCAAATGGGCTATGGAAGATAATATATCCCAAAAAATTCCTATGCATACATAGAACATTACACAATACATGCTTTACAATGTGAAACTGTTATTTTAGCTGAAAATAAAGGTTCTTATTTATACCTTAAACAGGTACAATATATTGCTTTTTTTTAGAAAAATCTTTATAAAAAGACACTTGTTCAAGATTATCAACAACTTGGAGAATCTTTTTAAAATGCTCATTCTAAATATGTTCTATAACATACTGAGCAGAGTATATGAAATTGTGGGCTCTATGTAAATGTACACCCCCTCACAAAATCAACAGCACAATTATTTAAACAAAAGAGTGTGGCAAGTTCTGTGTGTATTGTGTGACAGGGACCATAGTAATTCATAACAATTCAGTTGTAATTCAGGATGTAATAGGTATGCAATAAATGTTTCTTAAGCCTATGGTATACATTAATAAAAACGTATCTGCCATTACTGAAAGTGCAATATAATCTGAAAGTAGGAAGAAAAAAATGAGAACCTACTGGAAACTGAGTATCATGGTTCACAGAAAATCTGTTTCCTTGTAAGTTCTAAGTAAATGACAATCTGAATTTACTTATCATTTGCTCCTATGTATCATTTTCCACAAGAATATTAACTCACTAATTTTTTTTTTTTTGGTACACGGGCCTCTCACTGTTGTGGCCTCTCCCATTGCGGAGCACAGGCTCCGGACGTGCAGGCTCAGCGGCCATGGCTCACAGGCCCAGCCACTCCATGGCATGTGGGATCTTCCCAGACCGGGGCACGAACCCATGTCCCCTGCATCAGCAGGCAGACTCTCAACCACTGCACCACCAGGGAAGCCCTTAACTCACCAATTTTTAACAAATAAATTTTCAGTGTCTAGCATGGCAACTAGTCAAGATGCTTCAGAGTGAGAGAATTAACAAAGAGTCTGAAAAGGTCTCATCAGGAAACGGCCAATGCTGAACGAATATGCTTCTAATAAAAATACACACATATACCCTACACTTTTTACAAATAAAGCCTTTTCTCGCAGATATGTCTGCATTTTAATAAAAATCAAACTCTTTTTCCCAAAACAGATCAATATGAAATCCTCTATTGAGTGTTTCTGAAATTATATTTCTTAGCACAGATGCTTTAACAAATGACTGAATAAAAAGATAGCTAACTTGTGAGGAAAACATTTCCACCAGAAGTTTTGTTCTCTTTAGTTGTAAAAATGTAACACACTAATAACAGGCTTAAAAGAACAAGTTTGATAATTTTATTTATATTTCCCAGATATACATTAATTTGCCTATATAAAATAAGTCTACAAACACTATATGTAAAGCAAATACGTTAGGTTTACGAGCCATAGGGTTTCTGAAGCAACTACTCAACTCTGCAACTGTAGCTTGAAAACAGTGATAGACAATATGTAAATGAATGGACTTGGCTGTACTCTAAAAAACTATTTACCAAAAGGGGCTAGAACGGCAAGCAGGGTATAGTTTGCCAACTCCACCTACAGAGTGTTACGTGATACTGACAAAGAGTCTCTCCTTGACCAAACTTTTAGTCAGGCTCTTCTGAGCCCTCTGTTCAATTAGGCCTGACCATGGACTTTTGTCTGTGTTCCTGCAGAGTCCAGTTTTAGCAAGAATCTTGCTAAACTGGTTTAGAGAAAATCCCCCACCCTAAATACCTGATCAATTCCTCATCTCCCATCATCCTCCAGGTGGTATCTGGTCACCCTGGTCCACCATTAGAAAGAATCCTGTCAGGATGGTTGAGCCAGAACCGCCCCAAGCTTTACCCCTGATGTTTCCCTGTTAGTAATTTTCCATCCATTGACCCACACCATACTCCATGGCTATAAATTCCCACATTTCTTGTTGTATTCAGAGTTAAGCTCAATTTCTCTCCACTACTATGACACTCCATTGCAGCAGTACCCCTGAATAAAGTCTGCCTTACAGTTTGTTTTTTACTATGGTATGAACAGACTTTATTGCTTGCAACAGGAAGTGGGAGAGGAGGGGATATGGCAGCGCCAGCTCCTAGGGTGGCTCCACAGACTTGGTCGCCACTCTCGAAAAACTTGGTTCTTTAACACGTGTCACAAGGATTTTTTTCTTTAACAATATCAAAAACAACCTGTGATTTTTCCTTTGATTGACCCAAATCCATATTTAATACCTAGATGATGTCTTCTTATTTTCATGTTTCTCTTTCACCTTTTCTCCTAGTCTTCAAAAATTACTGTTTCACCACAGTTGTAAAGTTCCATGAAAATCCTAATTTGTATCCTACAAACCAACATCTTTTTGTTAAAACTTTGCCTATGCTTCATTTTATTGTAACAAGAAATTTTCTGTGGGACTTTTCTTGCCTCCAACTAGATCCTTAAACTAAGGTATAATTAGAGGCTAATTGCACACATTTTAAAGAAAGATGGATTCAATGGTGAAGGTAACTCCTCTGGGACTTGGTAAAAGATGGCAGTGCTGGCCCTATACCCACATCACTGTTGCTCTCCCCTCCCCAATCTCAATCCCTATAAAGTAAGAACCGTGGTATTAAATAATCCATCTATTTTCCCTATTAATTAGTTATCTCTACTTTACCATAGATTAAACTATTTCATGTAATGTAGTCTATTTTTTCCCTGTCTACTCGGTACCACTGATAAATATTTCTCTTTGGGAAATAATACTACACATTTTAAATATCTTCTCTTGAATATATTTTAATGTCTGACAGGGCTCTTGCTCTCCTTCAGCATCCTTTTCAAATAATCTATATGTCATTCCACTTATTATTTCATATAACATTTCTAATCATTTCTGCTGAGTTCAAAGTGGCAAAACAGTAACAATTTTGAGTGTGATTTGTTTATAATTCTAAATTAAAATTTATATCTTACAAATATTTAAACTTCTCATCTAAGACCACAGTGTGTACATCAAATTATTCTACTCTTCCTTACATCACTCAAAACAAATTTGTAATTCATTGCATTAGATAGAATATCCTCTTGCCAATTTTTAACAAATGTAAGAAAAAATATATAATTCAGCATTAAAGTAATAATGCATCAGGAACAGATAACTTTACTGAGTCAAAGATGGGTCATCTAAGGCAATATAATATTATAACATTTCATCAATAAGTATGTAGAGGAATTTTGTGGTCACGTCACTAGATGTCAGAGAACTTTTGAAAAAATTTAGCAAGCATTGTGAATAAAAATATTTACCTAATTAATGTATCCTATTTATTGTATAGGATAATTATTTTTTAATTTTTTTACATAATTATGCATCATATTTCATATGCATGGAAAATTAGTTCACATTTAGCAATCTATAATACCCACATACAATTAGGCTTTAAGAAGAGTATGCTCTTGGTCATAATGTAATTAGTAAATTAATAGAGAATCTTTAGAAAAGCTCTCACATAATCCATATGTATTGCCATTTCAAAGTTTTACCAGTTAAAAAATTTCCAGTTAATTTCATTTTAAATATTTAATTAATATAGAGATAAATAATATAATTTTTTACCATGGTAGGGTGAAAAGTAAACCATCCTGAATAGTATTAGTTAACTTCAAAACAAGAATAGAAACAAAACAAAGAAATGAGGATATAAGGCATCTTAAGAAAAAAACAAAAAATAAACTGATCCTATTTAAAGAATTCTATCCAAGACAATAGTTGTTTATCTCTGTCCAAAGGAACAGGGTTTGCCTCTTTCAAGAGGTTTTCATGGCTTTCTATAGCAGTCGCCTTTGATACTGTCAAATAATGGGAATAAATCATGCTTTTTCCTTGTCCACTGCTGAAGATAAAGCAGAGCTTGTTTTTATGCTCCCAAAGTTCCCATCAATTTTGGTACTGCTTGCCTGTTTATATGGTGATAGTCCTTGTATAGAGCAACTGGCAACTGGAAATCTCCATCCCTTTAAGTTTATCACCACTCTATAGTTCCCTGTAAAATGGAGACTACCATTTTCAGTAATACCTATATTCTTTATTTATTATAACTTATCCTAAAAACAGATAGTTTGGCCTAAGCTCAGATTGAAAACAGTAACTGGTTATACAGAATAGTGATAGAGAAATATTTGCAATACTAAAATTTTCCATTGTATAGTATTATATGCCAAAAGGGAAAAAAATTCAAGTACAAAAAAGGAGGACTATTTCTTTAAAAGGCCACGTGCATAATTGAGGACACCAGTAATTTATTTAATTCTCATTATAAGTCATTATTTCAAAGGACTAAAAAATATTAAGAATGTCCCCCCCATATCATCACAATGTGTATTCGAGTTTATCATCACTTCCCAGGTAATCATAACTGTTACTATAAATAAAATAAAAAATGCTTTTCTCACAAAGGATAACAAGATATGTTAAATCAAAGTAAACACTTTAAGTATATTTATATCAGATACACTTTTTTCAACCCTGTCGCACCCACTCCTTGTTCTGTATCAAGTTTTATTCCTTTGATGCCTATTCTCCTTAGAACTATGTTGTCCTTTGAAATATACTTCCCTAGAGCTGAGATATGTAAATACTCTAAAAATGAAAATTATTATATTTTTTTTCATATGGAGGATACAAAGTCAACTGTACCTTGTAGTTCTAATGCTAGCTCTGAACATATAATGAAAAAATGTATAACAAAATTATCCTCAGATTTTAACACGCATGATATAATATTACTATATATAGTTGTTATGATGCTTAGAATAAAATTTAACCTGAATTATATACAGATTTATTAAATACAATATTTTGTTATACTCTATTCCTATAAAATGAAAAGTGAGATATTTTTCTCCTCTGGTAAAATTCTGCCATTATATCTTCAATGTACTACATAATATCCCACTTGAAAGTTTATTCTGAATGTTCTTTGTTGCTATTATGGATAATTCATGGAAATAATCACCCCCTCTTCAAATAGTTGAATCCTATTTATTTCTATGGACAGAGAACAAGGTTTAAATTTATAGAAATAACTTATATTCTAATGTTTAATTTAGCATAATTAGTTCAGTTTATATCTGGTTTGATGGAACATTAATATATAGCCTAATGCTTGTCTGTTGATCAAAAAAATCCTGATTATTTATACTGGATGTAGCTTAATATTAAGGCTTACACAAAGAAGCTTTTACTCTACTGATTATATAATTTTTACAAGTGTGTCAACTTGAGTAAAATGTATATGTCATTTCTATGCCAAGGCTTCTAAGAAGAAGATGTGTACCTTATATACTTTCCTTCTTTCTCTCACTGGATACAGATGACTACAAGGCCATACGAGATAATGGAGCTATAGACAGAAAATATATAATTCTCCTATTTTCTGTATGAAGGAAAGCCCTCAACAGCCAGGAACACCCTGGACTGTAATGTAAATTAAAAATGAACTTCTATATGTTAAAGCTCTAGAATTTGGAATTTTGTCTTCTCAGCTTTTAAATATTACCCAAATTGAAGGGCGTGTGTGTGTGTGTGTGCGTGTGTGTGTGTGTGTGCGTGTGTGTGTGTGTGTATACACAAAGAAAAAACTTCAGGTGTGGATTTTTTGTGTAGTTTCTGAGACGTGGAATTGACAAATAGATTAAAAGGCTACTATGACTTTAAGGAAATCTTATTGCCAACAAATCATGAGTCTGGTCTAAAAGACCCTGTAACTATGAAATGACTCTGGAGTCCCCAAAATAGACGAGCATGAAACAGGTATGAAAGCCGTTCAGCCACCAATAACTAATTCAAAAACTGTCAGGATAATAAGAAGCTCACAGATAGCATAGCCAAGGGCCATTGAGAATGACGGATAAGAGCATCAACTCAACTGCTGTTGAGGTTCTTCACAATGCCTGCCCATCACTGCTATGGAGCACTACTAGTTCCTATTATTCTCCTTTCTTAATGGCAGTTTTCTACTTATTTCAACCATTTTATATTTTGTGTTAGGGTAAATGGCTTGTCATTTAATGTGTAGGTCACCAGCTGACAAGAGAATGTATCTGAACCTGATGGAGAAAAATTTGTATTGACAGATACATGAGGATGATTACGTACACTTTGTGGATGAAGTGGCAGACTACTGCAGAGATAACCAAGTATCTACAAAAATTGGGCTTCCTCTTCCATGATAAAGAATTGTTGCTGGAAAGTGACTATTGAGCCAGGGATAACATTTAACAACAGCCCACCCCTATTTGCAGTTAGGTGTGGTCACATAACCAGTTCCCAGTGTTGTATTTGAGAGGAATTAATGTGGCTCTTCAGATCTGAGTTGGTTAAGAAACACATGCGCCTTCTCCAATCCCTTTTTACAACCTCTGAACTGGACACAGATAACTACAAGGCCCTAGGAGATGGCTGGCCCACTAAATGCAAGAAGTCCTAGATCCCTGAATGCATGGAGTGGAACTGCTGTCAACCAGTAATACTAACATGAATTATTTGGTAAATTTCTTAGGGCTCTACAGTTTTCTATTTATAAGGCCTAAGGGAAGAAGATTAGCTCAAATATAAACTCTCTAAATTAAAAAAAAAAGACATAGAAAACAAGTTAGCACACAAGTTACAACTCCAAAGTACATGCTGACACTAATGCTTAGAAATATTTAGACTCAATTTCTTTCAAAACTTATTTGAATGTGACTTTAAAATGCATAAAGAATAAAATAGTATCCATAAAAAAGAAAAATAAATTATGAAACAAAGTAGGTAGAAATAAAACAATAACAATATAACAATAACAAGTGAGAATGGAAAAAAAAAACCTCAATGGATGAAGTAATCTCTTAACTAGCTGTAGCCAAAGTGAAAATTCATTACCCGGAAATTAGTTGAGATTGAAAATTAAAAAAAAAAAAAAACATATCGGAGACAAAGAGGATAATATTGAAAGTCTTCAACAAATATCTCATAGGTATTCTAGAAATACAAAACAGAATAAAGTATCACACGCACACACACTTTTTCAGGTTAAAACACAAAATGAGAAGTGAAGCAGGAAAAAATAATCCATAGCAGTTACATAATAATGTAACTGAAGACCAAAAATATGGAACCTATAAGTAATCTCCCAAATAATGACAGTTAAGACTGTCAGAACGTCACTGGCAACAACAGATTCTTATGGACAGGGGAATAATATTTTCAGAGTGTTGAGGAAAAGTAATAGTCACTTAGTATTCTATAACCAAATAAACAATCATTGAAAAGGGAGGACAAAATATTTTTAGATATCCATTAAATAAAGGGCTTAAAATTATAGAACCTTGCCAAAAGATCTACCAAAGGATATACTTCAGCAAATGGAATAATGAACCCAGAAGAAAGGATATAATGATAGAAAAAAAAATCAAGTATAAAATCTGTTAATATGTCTTGGTGTATCTAAGTACTGACTTTATGAAACCATTGATTTTGTTTCTTTAAAAAGCCAAACTAAAACTCTAGACAATGTTCACAAGAAAGGTAGTAATTTCAGGGGGTGACATGGTGTGTCATGTTGGAAAGAAAACAGAGATACTATATAATTTTATCCCCTCTTAGAGATATATGTGTTAAGAAAGGATTTTTTAAATTAAGCATAGCTCCTATAGAAATATGATTTATAGCTTTCAAGTTGGCCGACAGTAAAAGAGAACTATAATTGAAGTTAAAATCTGGTCAAAATAATTTATTAAGAATGATCATTTCAAGACAGTTTATGTTTTAACCTATTTTAAAAATTGTGACAAAGAACAAAATACTTATTTAACTTTATTATGTTTTGTTTGGAAATAATACCTTCTATTTTTAGACTCCTTCAAGCCTCTTGATTTCATATTCCTCTCAAGCCAGATGAAAATCTGGAATTGCTTCATGCAATAAAGCAGCTTTATTTGGAATTGAAGGTTATATTGTAAGAGTTTATATTTACATTGTGATAACCTTTAGAAAGTGAAAATACTATTTGGGCCAATAAGTCTGCCCCTTTTTCTGATCCCAATCTCACCTTTCAGCTTTTCATCATACCCTCAAGCCCCCTTATTTAATGCCAGCAAATCCTGGTGTTTCAAATTTTCTTTATGCTCTCTGCTTCCACAATCATCTCTGATAACATGATTAGACAGAAGATCATAAACACAGAGCATAAATGCTTCTGAATTGCAACAGAGGACAGAGTCATGAAGCCTTAATAACAACACTCTTCAGGAGATCAAATCGATAGCTATGTCACCAAAGGCCCTGCATATCCCATTCACCTCTGTGAACAATAATGCAATGGTCCAAGAACTGCCACCATCCTTTCCTCCAGAATTTTTAAGCAGCACTAGAGGGAAAATAAAAACATGTTTCTAGGAAGAGAAAAAGTTATAAAATATTCTTTATGTTTTAGAACTTTACTTTCATAGCCAGATGTTATTTTGTTAAATTATATCATGTGATACTTAAAGGCTTAAAGAAGATACCTTTGCAATAAATATACATATATATTCATAGCAGGTCTGAAATACCAAACCCTAACTAATATCTCTAAGTACATGTGTTACTACCTAAATGAGATTTATTCTAAATTAATATCCAACAGGAGTTTATTAGGGATTCATGTCACTTCGGAACTTACAACTCAACAAAAATTATTCAATTTTCCATGTTAATTGATTCCAATTTTCTTCCATAGTGTTAAGATATTCTTAGTTATATGAAGTGAAACACTATTTGATGTAAATTAATGTTTTATGAATCTGTGCTATTTTATATTCAAGCCCTTAGTGGAATAAATTAAGACAATTAAAAAAATTAAATCTGTAACATCAATATGACTAAGTATGGCAGTTTTAATTATGAACCTATGAAATAAAATAAAAAGTTATGAAAAATAAGATATTGGAGCAAGTATAAAATACTGCCTATAATGTAGAGTTACCCAAATTACTGTGTTTGGTTTTAAATTTTAGCATATCTGCTTAATATAATGTTTATGTCTATTTAAACCTGATCGAAAATAATAAGAATAAAATTGCCTCTCTTTTTTGTGCTTCTAGAATTTGGATCTAGATACACCTTAACATTACAGAGAAAGGAATCACAAGTTGAAACATTTAGTATTATAACTTTTAGGATAAAGCATGATAATAAATTATTTAAATGCAAATAAATATACACAATTCATTATATATGATAGTATGGGTAGATACAGATTTATTCTATTTTAAACCAGCTTATTGTACTTTTGTTATGTAGCAGGCCAAGAGTTCTCAAATGTACTCAAGTAAATTATGAGTATTCCTAAAACCTCACTATAATTTTTCCTATTTATCATGTCTAACAGCAAAGTCCCAGATAAATCTATATTTTTCCATCATTCTCGGTAGCCTGAATCTCAGAATGGATGTGTAGATACTGTTCTAACAGTGCCCATATCAGATTCCACAAAATAAACACAGAGCAAAAAGGGACTAATTAATGATGAGTAACTAAGGGCTCCTCTGTTTGGCAGGCAGGAAAAGTTAAAGCATCAAGGTGAGGGCATGGATGCTTGGAATAAGGAAATGAAAGAGAAAGAGAAAGGAAGGGAGGAAGTGAAGAAGGGGAGGAGAGAAGGAGACATGGAGGGAGGAAAGACACACAAAGATCAGTCTGAGAATTATCTAGGCTTTAGTTATAAATCTAGTATTAGTTACCAAGTGGCCCCAGGGAATAAAATTCTGTTCTCTATAACTTAGAATCCTGATTCATAAAATGAGGGATAAAAATATTTTCAAAGGCTTTCCAGATCTAAAATACCACAACCCTCCCTGAAGAAAACTTTCCTATTTCACAGAAATATGAAGACACAGAGCATTCTGTCAGTATACCTCTAACCATTCAGTAGAACCTGGTACTACTTATCATTCAGTAGGACCTGGTACTACTTATCATTCACATCAATAAATTCCTTACCCTTCATTATACAAATGATTTTTAAATATATCTCTTTTATCTGACAGCCCTGGTAAAACAGGCACATAAATAATTAGAACAAATTATAGCACAGATGACAGAGACATTAACTTTGTGAAGATACAGATATATGTGCTATATATATGTGATATATATATTTGTGCTAGACCCTGAAGGATGAATAAAATTCCACCACAGAAAAGGAAGAAGAAAGGGACACCAAGCAGCTAGATAAAACATGAAAAAAAAGAGCAAGAAACATGAAAAATACATGGATTATTCAAAAGTAACAAAAACAAAACAGGAGACAGAATTTGCCAAAGTCAGAAAATAATAAGACAAGGCCAAATTGTGAAGTCCCTTGAATGGCACAATGACTAACTAGTTCTAATGGAAGAGAAAGAAAAAATAGAATAATTTCCTAAAATGAAATGTATTAAAATTGCTATCAGGATTTACACAATAAGCGACTTTAGGGCCTCAAACATCTCAGATGAAGTATCAGACATGTGAGTGAAGCCATGTTAGATGTCCAGCCTTGTTAAACCTCCAAATAACTGCAGTGGCATTGAGTGACCCAGATAAAACCAGCAGAAGACCAGCCAACTGAACCCAGTCCATATTTCGAGATTGTAAGCAAATAACTTATACAGGATAAAGGATACTGTTTTAACAAAAAGCTAAAACATGTGGCATTTGCTTTAGTAATGAAAAAACTGTGGAGGCTGGAAGGGTGGCAAGAAGGCTGTGACTGGAGGATGGAAGAGCAGTAAATTAATTATTATTAGAGATAATGAAAGGTCAACCAACAATTGGTGAGAAAGACTACCTGTGATAACTTGGAAGACACAAAAAGTACTTCATAATGTTGTGGATCAAATTACGAAGTTTTCCTGAAAGATGGTGAAACTAGCAACTGGCCACATGGAAATTCTTATAACTAAGGAGGATAACTCAGAGGGCAAAGTCAAGAGTAATGAAGACAAAGAGCCACAGAGAACTAATCCCAGGTTGCAGAACTGGGCTCCAAGCAAAGAACAGTCCTTGCCTCTATAATTAGGGACTCTGATGACCTTTGCTGGATTTCAGAATCACAATGGACCAGTGATTGCTATGTTCCCTGCCTTCAGGAATGTGAGAATCTTTTACAACTTTCCTAATCCTGTCCCATATGTGTTGTGTGTGTGAGGAACGATAACATCTCGTTTAGTTTTTAATTCTCCAGATGAAGGAGAGCTTTAGCTATGAAGCTTTATTCATATCCAGAAGAGATTTCACTGAAGCTCTTCTGGACTTCAACACAATGCCATAATGGAATAGATCTTTGGGAGGATGTGGGTTTTTGTGCATGAAGGAGGGACATTAGTCACAAGAATTAAGAGAGAAGACTGTGGTATAATGTTACACTGGCAGCTCCCTATAAACATACTTACAGGCATTCAGCCCCTTTTGCAGTCCCCTCGCATACTCACTTTATACCTGGCCATGTGGAAAAGTCCCTCTTCGGCCAGCTACTATACTGTAAAAAAGCTTGTGTCAGATCCTTTAATGAAGTAAGGCCATGTAGAGAGAGGCTCTGGAATATAAGAGGTCATCTTAGACATTCCAACCCCTGTTAATCTCCCAGCTGAATTCAGCTACATGAGTGACCTCTGTTTATTCTACAATAAGCAGAAGAATTACCCATCTGAGCCCTAAGAAATCATAAATTATTATGGCTTTAAGTTATTAAATTTTACCTCAATAGCAATAGATCATTGAAACATAAGCCTCTATTTATATTTATCTCTACTACCTATCAAAATGATTAACAGATAGTAGGTACTCAAAAAAATAGCTAAAATAAAAGGTCTAATAGAATAAGCCAGAAGAAAAGAAAATGATATACATTGTTTTTTCTTTTCTCATTATATATATAAACATATGGTCACATTATTACCTGAGCTACTCTTTATTCACATAAATTTCAATTAATTTTTCATGTAGGTTATAGGTAATTCTGAGATTTGGTTGTAAGATAAATTGTTGACAGACTGCAACAGAATCCATGATAAAAAATTATTATCAGAGGATAGAAAGGGGCAATATGAAGAATCAAGAACACACTTAAACAAATACTTTAAAATGGAAACTAGTGATAGTGTAAGATACCTTTCTCTAAAAATGAGGTCTCCACATCCACTTCCTTTCTGTTTGTAAATAGCAATTCATTGTAGTCAATTGGAAACAGGCACATGTGTTTGCATGTAACAGTTTTCCATATACTTTACCATTAATTGATTATAACCACTAATTTATTTTTGGATAAGGAAGTTAGTAAGCCATGGATTTAGAATCCAAGTATAATCTTCCAATTTCTGCCATCTGCTAGAAGATGATGAACATTTGTACTGTACCCACTCTCTCATTTCTGTAGTCAAATAAATTATAATAAAGATAACAAGCCATAAAAATGAACGAGTCTAGCAGTAGCTCTAGATAAGCTGATAATTATCATATATCCAAAGTCATCTTTGCCAACAACTGAAGGAATTTTCAGGCATGCAAACAAGAATGAAATTTCACAGAGCAGACATATTAAGCAAAAAACATCTAGTCATCAATGATTGTCACTACCTCTAATTCTGTGATCAATGCCATAAAATATATTTAATAATAATTAATCACATAAATCCTTAGATAATTATTGTTTAAATAATTTTAAAGCTTTATTATTTTTACCAATATACAGCATCCACCTAATATAAAATATGGTAAAACTACATGGTTAGTATATGTCATATGTTTTATCCTTGGCTATTATTGTCTTCTTAATCTCACTGAAAAATTATTCATGTTGCATTTTCCAATGTAAAATATTCTATAGTGCCCCTTCAAAGGATCATTTATATTGATAACTTATTTTGTTTCATTCTAAATCTTTGTTACAGGTGAATAAAAATTTTGAATTAAATCTATATAAATTTCAATGAAATATATTTTAACGATTAAATAGTGATGGAAAGTTGGCTCACACTTTAAATAAATATAGTACAGACTTTTCACACAAACAGTACTTTCAAATGACCAAACATAATCATCACCGGTGGCTTTAGTGAACTTTTTCAGCATTCAAGAACCCAAGCGTTTCATAAATAGATAAAACATTTAAAAATTCACATATATTACCACTGACCCTTATATAGAAACAAACATGTTTTTTTCTCATTTACTTTCATCCCTTTTAATGGGTGGCAACATACCACCGAACATCACCAAAAAAGTAAGTAAATTCAGTATGGTGCTATAGAAAAATAACTACAAATAATTTACCATTGAGAGGAAAAGATCTCTACTATGTTACTATTTACCAAGCATTAATTTTATTTCTTTATTTGTATTTTGATTATGAGTCCTAAATCCAAACATAATTGATATAAATTATCTTTATCAGGGGATATGCAAAAATTTTTAAGTGTATATATTTATTAGATTAATAAGCCTTCATAAAATGATTCAAATAAAAAATTGTTTTATCTTGAAAATTACAGATATTTCATATCATAACTACATGAAAGGTATGGTTTTCAACTTAATCAGCATTGCACTGTGTTCATACTTCCTAACAATTCGATCTTGCACAAGTACTGCTATTTAAACAAAAAAAGCTAATGTGTTATATGGTAGGAAATTGTATATAATAGTAGCAAAGGATAAATTAATTTCTGATATACTCCGTACTCAATCACCAAACACATAACATTCCTATAAACTGTCCTATATATTTTTAAACATATGTATGATTCATATGCAAACATATGAATTCCTCATTTATTTAAATATAATTTCAGCTTACCTAGGTACTATTGAATTATTACAAATCAACATGAAAGAAAGAATTGTTTTCAAACTGTCTTTAAATGTCATATTCTCTATAGACCACCAAAACATAAAAGTTAAGCAAATGCCTGCTTTGATCCCTTTTGCTTTTTGTTGCTGCTACTGATGTTGCTTTCCTTTATAAAAATCAGGTAAATATAGCAATTCATACAGCAACTATTCTACTGAAGGCAATATGCAAGAACACTTGTCATGGTATATAATTTATTTTACATTTTCATACACCATTCCCAGGAGGAAAAAAAATCAGAAATTATCTTATAGTTAATATGAGTTAATTTCTTCCACAATTAATTCTTCCAGGAATAGTATTCGAAAATGTATTATTTGAAAATAAATATACAGCCAATTTACCTTTAAAAAACCATCATTTGAATGCATGAATAATTATTTAAATATTTCTTTCTTACCGTGGCAAGAACCTTCAATTTCTTCATATCCTGTACTGCAGATACACCTTCCAAGAGGAACCAGCCAATCTCCATCAGCTCCACAATACAGTTTAGGAGTGTCACGCTCTTCTGCACTCTTCACACAAGAGCCCCTTACTTCAACCAAGGAGGAAGAATCAACTCTTGGGATAGTGTCTGGAAACATGGCCAGATTACGAACAGTAAAGGGGCACTTTTTGTAGAAAACACGGACCGAAACTAGGGCAATGCATGCCCCAATGTCTTGAAAAGCCAGATAAAATCCCTTCCTTTCTACAGGCCCCACCTCACGAACTTCAGTGTTGAGTTTGAGGATGCGATCACCCAAATCCATCTGGGTAAAACTTTCATCAGCAGCAATTGTGTCAATCTTTGTATACTGGCTTGGCTTGAATTTAATTCCATGGGACTCATCTGATTCCACATAATATAGATTAAATGTTTCTTTGCAAGTCCCCAAGACCCATGGGATGCTGTTACAATCCCTCAGTGTGAACTTCATTTCCACATAAATTTTCTGAGCTGCATCACGGGAGATCCAGTTTGTACGAAGCCAGTTGTTTTGGTTTGGTTCCATCACATTACATACCTGGTATGTGTGAATGGGCCTATTATGTTCATCCATTTCAGTGATGGCATCCCACTGCAAAAAGCAAAAATAAAATAAATGATTATGAAACCACGAACATATATGATTACTTCAAAAATTTTCTGTTTTGCTGAAAGAAAAATGAATAAAAAGTATACAAATAAAGCAAAGCAAAGCAACAATGGTGCAGGATTTTAACCAGGAGGCTTTCATTAAGACAATAGGTTCTGAACATACCAGCTGTCCTGGTATGAATCTTACCTTCTTACATGTTAGTTGCAACATCAAGGGATACTTTACTTAATCTCTAGTTTCCTCAACTATAAAATGGAGCTGATAAGAGTACCTGTTTCATAGGATTGTTGTGAGGCATAAATTAGTTAATATATGTAAAGAACTTTAAATGGTTTCTAGTACTCTATAAACAACGTATAATAGCATCTATTATGTGATCAAATAACTAGACCAATGACAAATGTACTCTAGTTACCCATTTGTCTTCATATCCAATTTGCCACAAATTGAGGTATACTCATCAGTATTCAATTAAATATTTACATGTCTATTTTGATAGAAAATAGACATAGAGAAGGCTTTAGATTTATTCAAGAAATATTTATCAGGCACTATTCTGGATACTAGGAATACAGCAGTGCACTAGCTGAACAAAAACTCCCTGCCTTCATGGATCTTACTTAAAGTGAGGAGTCGCAATAAAAACTGTAAATGAGTCAACTGAAAAATATGGTAGAAAGTACAATGGGAAAAAATAAGGCAGGGAGATGGGGAAGAGGGTTGAAATTTTAAATAGTATGACCAGAGAAGGCCTTACTGAGGTTGTGACATTTAAGTAACGTCTTAGAGGTGAGGCAATGAAGAGGAAAGAGTAAGTACCAATCCCTGAGGCAGGAGGGTATAGGTATGTTTTAGGAACAGCTTGAACGGGCACTGAACAGAGAGGCAAAGAAGGTGCAAAAAAGCCTTTGTAAGCATTGGAAACACTTTGGCTTTTACTCTGAGCTAGATCATTGGATTTTCTTCACTTCTGCATGTTTACATACAAGCATTCTGCCACCTATATGAATAGAAAAAACTTACCTTTTTTTTAATTTTAGTAAAAATGTTTGAGTACATTGAAATTAATTGGCATTGGCATTATTTATACATCTAACACAGCATACTTCTATATTACAAATTTAGATTGTAAGTATATTTTATTTGTATAATAAAAGTTATAATAATTTTCAATAAACAAAAACACATTCTGGTAACTTTACAGTCTTTTGGAAAAACATAACTGGTCATCATAATTTCTCATTTCTATTAAAATACAGTAGAAATGATAAACTGTTTTCTATAGTGAATGTGTTCTATTTCTTGATACCACACTTCAGTGATTTATAATAAGCTTATTTAACTCATCCAGTTTGCAGTTTCTTATTTTATTTGACTGTAGAGAGTTAATTAATCGAGACTGGTGGAATTTCAATTAATATAGTTTCTAACAGAATGGTTTCTTTCCTCAGTCTATTGGATTGTTGAAACACTAATACTTTCAATTATCTACTTTAAATTTCCACAAATAAACAATTTATATTATCCATCAAACAAACTTAAAAACAATTCTGTATCTAAAATTTCATTTGTAAGTTGCTTGCTTGAAATTCAGAAGGTATTTTCCAGAAGAAACAATGAGTTCCTTTAGAACTGTGGATACAATTTTACAAAACACACCCACTGTTTATCAGGGGTGATTCAAAAATCTCACAGAGGCACATAAAATTACCCATCTAAATACCTTTCATACTAACAATATTATAGGTCTTATATGACTCTTACACGTAAATTTAAAGGCAACCAGAACTATCAAAGCTCATTTAAAATGGTAAGCTAACCATTCAGAATATAAATAGTAAGACAAGATACAACTAATAAAATCTGAGAACTGTCGAAATAAGTGTCCAAAATTCTAAGCATTTTTCCCATTGGAGAGCCTCTAAGATACTTATCCAGTGATTATTCTTATTTCAGATAAATTTCTAATCAGAATTGATTTTATTCCTCAGGGAGTGCATGTAATTACTACTGTCTACACTGCACCCTCTACTCTCCCATATAGGAGTATAGAGATATACTGTCAATAAATTCTGTTTGAATAATTACATTTTAACATCTTCAGACTATATCTCTTCATATTAATAAAAAGTATTAACAACTCTCATCAATCAATTCTCCTAAAATATGAGATTAAATAAATGTGAAAAATTACATCTGTGACAGAAAAAAAAGTTCTGAAATTATTACATATCTTTATTTAAAAATATGTTGGGTTTGGAAAAAATGTTTAGATGGAAAGAAAGATCAGGAATGAGAAGAATATGACACGCATACACTGAATCAGGACTCATCTGAACCAAGAGATAAGGAAATAACAAAATATCTGCAAATAATGAGAAATGTGGTTCTTTTCAAAGCACTACATAAGGATGTTTAACAAAACGGTAAATTATTTTCTATGTTAAATTAATGATGTTTGAGAAACAATAGTGTTTATTCTCTCATAATCAAAAAAAAAGGAAAGAAAGAAATCAGAATGAGATTCAGATACCAAAATAGCCAAAAGGTATCAACTGCTAAATTTAATCTTATCCTAGAATACTGAAAGTAATTTAAATTAGATTTTTAAATTTGAATATGATTCACTAAAATAAGAGTATAAATAAATTCAAGATTGCTATAAGATCTAAAAGGCTAGGAAATTTACTAAAAATATATTGTCATTAGTAGATATAGATAT
This sequence comes from Aethalodelphis obliquidens, assembly GCF_003676395.1. Taxonomy (NCBI): domain Eukaryota; kingdom Metazoa; phylum Chordata; class Mammalia; order Artiodactyla; family Delphinidae; genus Aethalodelphis; species Aethalodelphis obliquidens. The sequence continues at coordinate 44,800,539 of NW_020837945.1, read as the reverse complement.
GCTATCATATTTAAATCATAATGTATCCTTTGAAAACACTGCATTTACACCAAGTTATATTTGTATTTATACAGTTACATAACATTTAGTTACAATTTCCAAGTATTAAAATAAATAGAGCCTCTAAAAATGTGGGGTCCAAGGAAAGAATGGAAGTATAGAGCTCACATACCAAATGTCTAAATATTTTTAGATGATAAATCATTCTTCAAAGAAGATTAAACTCTAAGTATGTTCCATTTGCCTACTTTAGAAAGATACTGGAAGGCCAGGTTCAAATTTAAAATATTTGGACTTCTCAGAATTTCATGCCAGCATGTGGTAGTCCATCCAGAGCCAACTCCTAACCTTAGTCAACCCCATTTCTATTTCTTCCCTGATGCTAGGTAAATCCCATACCATGAAGGACTTCACACAAGCACATATATGAGCATCCCAGTCTTCATGTCCCAGCTGTGTCCCTCCTCTGCTACAAAAAGATGCCAACTCTGGTCCTCTATTCAACCTAGGTTGAGCATACCAGTAGCACAGTTCACCCTTTGGAGGATGGACCCCCAACAAGAAGCCTTAAAGTTCTTGAAAGGAGATGTGAAGCCATCTGAGCAGGGAATTCAGGGGTCTTACCTACCGTGTGGTACAGAAGGAAAGCATAGGATCTAAGTAGCATATTACCTATTGCTCAAGGTCATTGCTTCACAAAGAAGGTTGTAGCTAGAGAAATTAATGGGGACAGCCATCTAAAGCTCTAGGAATAGTGTAACGTCTTCCATTCCCAAGTCTAAAGAAAGGTACAATCTCCCAAGACCAAACCAGGAAGTAATAGAAAATATGAACAGACTAATTACCAATACTGAAATTGAATAGGTAATTTTAAAACTCCCAATAAACAAAAGTCCAGGACCAGGTGGCTTCACAGGTGAATTTTTACCAAACATTTAGATAAGAGTTAACACCTATCCTTCTGAAACTATTCCAAAAAACTGCAGAGGAAGGAATACTTCTGAACTCATTCTATGAGGCCATCATCACCCCGACACCAAAACCAGACAAAGATATCACAAAAAAAGAAAATTACAGGCCAATACCACTGATGAACACAGATGCAAAAATCTTCAACAAAATACTAGCATACCAAATCGAACAATACATTAAAAGGATCATATAACATGATTAAGTGGGATCTATCCCAGGATGCAAGGATTTTTTAATATCCACAAATCAATCAATGTGATACACCACATTAACAAATTGAAAGATAAAAACCATATGATCATCTTGGGACTTCCCTGGTGGTCCAGTGGCTACAACTCCAGGCTCCTGATGCAGGGGGGCCAGGTTTGATCCCTGGTCAGGGAACTAGATCCCACATGCCACAACCAAGAGTTCACATGACACAACTTAAGATCCCACATGACACAACTTAAAAAAAAAAAAAAATCCTGCATGCTGCAACTGAAGATCCTGCACGCCACAACGAAGATCTTGCACATGGCAACGAAGATCCCTCATGCCACAACTAAGACCCGGTGCAGCCAAATAAATAAATAAATATTTTAAAATGTATGATCATCTATAGATGCAGAAAAAGCTTTTGATAAAATTCAACATCCATTTTTGGTAAAAGCTCTTCAGAAAGTGGGCATAGAGGGAAGCTATTTCTTCATAATAAAGGCCATACATGTCAAACCCACAGCTAATATCATACTCAATGGTGAAAAGTTGAAAGCATTTCCTCTAAGATCAGGAAGAAGACAAAGATTCCCACTCTAACCACTTTTATTCAACGTAGTTTTGGAAGTCCAAGCCACAGCAATCGGAGAAGAAAAAGAAATAAAAGGAATCCAAATGGGAAAAGAAGAAGTAAAACTGTCAATATTTGCAGATGCCATGATTCTATACATAGAAAATCCTAAAGACACTACCAGAAAACTACTAGAGCTAATCAATGAATTCAGTTAAGTTGCAGGATACAAAATTAATACACAGAAATCTGTTGTATTTCTATACACTAACAATAAAATATCAGAAAGAGAAATTAATGAAACAATCCCATTTACCATCACATCAAACAGAATAAAGTACCTAGGAATAAACCTACCTAAGGAGGCAAAAGACCGGTACTCTGAAAACTATAAAACACTGATGAAAGAAATTGAAGACAACAGAAACAGATGGAAAGATATACCGTGTTCTTGGATTAGAAGAATCAATATTGTTAAAATGACCACACTACCCCAGGCAATCTACAGATTCAATATAATCCCTATGACATTACCAATGGCATTTTTCACAGAACTAGAACAAAAATGTTTAAATTTGTATGGAAACAAAATAGACCCCAAATAGCCAAAACAATCTTGAGAAAGAACGAAGTTGGAAGAGTCATGCTCCCTGACTTTAGACTAAAAGCTACAGTAATTAAAACAGCATGGTACTGACACAAAAACAGAAATATAGATCAATGGAACAGGATAAAAAGCCCAGAAATAAACCCAGACACTTATGGTCAATTAATCTGTGATAAAGGAGGCAAGAATATACAATGGAAAAAAGACAGTCTCTTCAATAAGTGGTGCTGGGAAAACTGGACAGCTACATGTAAAAGAATGAAATTAGAGATTCTTTAACACCACATACAAAAATAAACTCAAAATGGATTAAAGACATAAATGAAAGAATGGATACTATAAAACTCCTAGAGGAAAACATAGTCAGAACACTCTGACATAAATTGCAGAAATATTTTTTTGGATCCATCTCCTAGAGTGATGAAAATAAATACCAAATAGGACCTAATTAAACTTAAAGCCTTTGCATAGCAAAGGAAACCATGAACAAAACAAAAAGACTACCTACAGACTGGGAGAAAATATCTGCAAACAATGCTACTGACAACGGCTCAATTTCCAAAATATACAAACAGCTTAATATCAAAAAATTAAACAATCCAATCAAAAAATGGGCAGAAGACCAAACAGACATTTCTCCAAAGAATACATACAGATGGCCAACAGGTACCTGAAAAGATGCACAATATCGCTAATTATTAGAGAAATGCAAATCAAAACTACAATGAGGTATCACCTCACTTCGGTCAGTATGGTCATCATTAAAAAGTCTACAAATAATAAATGCTGGAGAGGGTGTGGAGAAAAAGGAACCCTCCTACACTGTTGGTGGGAATGTAAATTTGTGCAGCCACTATGGAGGACAGTATCGAGGTTTCTTAAAAGACTAAAAATAGAGTTATCAAATGATCCTACAATTCCACTCCTAGGCATATCAGAGAAAACTCTAGTTGGAAAAGATACATGCACCCCAATGTTCATAGCAGACATGGAAGCTATGTCTGCTGTTTACAATAGTCAAGACATGGAAGCAACCTAAATGTCCATTGACAGAGGAATGGATCAAGAAGTTGTGTCACATATATATACTGGAATATTGCTCAGCTATAAAAAAGAATGAAATAATGCCATCTGCAGCAACATAGACGGACCTAGAGATTATCATAATAAGTGAAGTAAGTCAAACAGAGAAAGACAAATATCATATGATACCAATTATTTGTGGCATCTAAAAAAAAAATGATACAAATGAACTTATTTACAAAACAGAAACAGACTCACAGACATAGAAAACAAACTTATGGTTACCAAAGGGGAAAGTTGGGCAGGGGAGGGATAAATTAGGAGTCTGGGATTAACAGATACACACTACTATATATAAAATATATAAACAACAATGACATACTGTACAGCACAGGGAACTATATTCAATATCTTATAATAACCTACAATGGAAAAGAATCTGAAAAAGAATATATATATATATATATATATATAACCATATGTATATTATATACATAACAGAATCACTTTGCTGTAAAACACTGTAAATTAACTATACTTCAATTAAAAAAAAGGTTAAAAAATCCGATTTGGGGTGTAAGGTACTATAATTACTCTTTAATATCAAAGAGAGTTAAATATTATAAAAAACTTTTATGTTCTGCTTCATTATTGGGTAGTTAATGTAAACATTTGCCTCAAAACTCTTTTGCCTCCTAAAGTTCTCCATTGATCCTACAGATCATGTGTTAATAAGCAAAAAACAATATTTAGTGAGTTTACAGTATATATTAAATTCCATACAAGGAATGAAGAAATTAGATACAAGAATTGCTTGCTCTTACTGGACTTATTATAATATTTTAAGGTAATAAATTATGAAAACATAATTGACAGCACAGAACTGAACATAAGAAACAAATAAACAGTATATATAGTAAATAGAGTAAGTGTCCAAAGGATAGCAACACTAGTGAATGAGGGTGGTTTGGCAGGTTTGGCCAAGATGGAGAGACTGGACTTTAACCTTAAAGAATTACAAGATTCAATAAGGCAGAGGGAGAAGAGTGTATAGAAAAAATAATGTATAACACTAATCTATATGCATATAATTTTTGGCAGCACAGTCCTGTACTACATATATTTAGTGGGCAAAAGTTTTCACCCCTATTTAAAAAAAAAACCAAACACATAATTATTCTCCAGTTGTGAAATATTTAGATGTACATGGTTTGGTTAAACAAGAATCAGTTGTACACCAAAGGGTTCATTCTTTTGTAAACTTCAAGAGCACCTTGGATATAATGATTCCTGAGGGCAACTATTTGTATACTGAATTTATACCATCAAAGCTTTTTCACAAATGTTAACTTACTTGGTCCTCATCAGTCCAATAAAGTGAGACAGATATTTTCATTTTCACATTACTGATAAGGAATTCAATACCAAGGAATTGCATGGGCCAAGGATTAGAACCAGGCCTTCTAAACTTCATTTTCTGTATTTCATGATGTTTTACTGGTGACTTGTTGGCCTAGGGGAGATTGTCTTTCCCAGGGCTAGCTAATTCTTAGAGATACCAAAAGGCTCTGGGACTAGAGCATATCTTTCATAGGCAAACCAACCAAACCGGAGTCTATAGGCCCAACTACTTCCTTACCTAACTCTCACACACCAAGCCAGTATTTCTTCTGTCTTAAACCCAGGGGCAGGTACCAGGTAACTAGAGACCAACCCTATAGCCCAAAGCCTGAAGGAATTATTCAAACTAGCCAATCCTAAGCTGTTTACTGGGCCCTGCCTTGCGTTTCCCACAGAAACCCCAATAAAGGCTCTGGCTTAGACTTTCCCCTCACTCCTGTCTTCTGTCACTTGACCAAAACCGATTGCTTCCCCTGTGGCCCTGCATGGCCTTGATGACCTCCTTCCTGGATCCTGTGCGTATAATAGACTTCTCCTTTCCAAGTGTAATTCTTGTTTCCTCCTGTGGCCACAGTAACTTTACCATACCATTATCCAACATGTACATTCTTAGAACAAACAGCTTTATGGTTCATGACACATTCTTCCTGCCAATCCTTTGGAAGACAACTGATTCTTGCTTAATCAAAAGCTTTCATTGAGCAAGACACTCCAAAAGACAGAGCTTTTCTATTCATCACATGTAAGCCTCTCCTTGATCCAAAGAAACAGACTCATAAAATAACTAATGGAAGAAGTTCTCTGTTCTACTTAACCAGCCATAAAAGCAGATACAGTTCACAAGATATTCTACCCTGCAGAAGCATGTACTAAAGTAATTAAACAAGGAGGCTATTAGACTGAGGCGGCTCTAATGCCTTGGCAGCTTGTGTAAGCAAACCCAAACCTAAGCTATAATAAATTCCTATAAATGCTCCAAGGTTAGGAAATAAAAACCTAAGAACAACCAATCACAAACAGCCATCTAGACTTTCCCACTTAAATGAGGTACCCACTTAAGCTATAGCCAATAAAATAATTTCCATGCTTTGCTTCTATGTCTGCTGTATAAAAAACACCTTTCCCCTAGCTCCTGTTGGCAGAGTGACCCTAACCACTTTTAGTTTGATGCTGCCTGATTCAAATCAATGCTAGTGATAGGGATAGAGTAGAATAATTAGTTTAAAAATCCCAATAGGGGATTAAAGACAGAAAGGAAATTTTAAGGGAGTTTGGGAAACTGTTGTAAGCTGATGACCACTCAAGAAAAGAATCCAATAACCTACTCTATCTTGAAGGAAGACCAGGTGCATTCAAGTTCCAGGCACACTCAAGCCACAAGTCCTGATAGTTAAAACACAAGACAATAGATATGGGGTCTGAATATTGTTACATGAAGCCAGGGAGTTAATGGTCCTTGAAGAAGAGCATTTCTGCATGTAGCCAAGATGGAATATAGGGGAAAGTGGAAAGAAACTAGATGAAAGGGGACATTATACCAAAACCTGAGATGAATAACCATTTTTTAGTATATGTTAACACCTTTCTGCTAAAATACATATAATTTCAATAGCGCCATGACAGTCCCAGCTAAACCACATAGGGTCAAAGGAGGAACTAATGATGTAAGCCTTGACATCTACCCAACATGATGAAGAAGGTGGCCTTCCCCCCCCCCCGCCCACTTTTTCTTTGATTATAAAAATGTAGCCCTCTTTGCTCTCAGGGCTGCACTCCCTTGCATGCCCACTTGTATCTCTCACAAGCTTCCTATGCTAATAAACTCACTCTTTGCCTATCATTTTGCCTCACCCTGAAATCTTTCTGTGACGAGACAAAAGAACCTGAGCTTCAGTAAGTCCTGATACCAGGTGAGCAGTTTCACTTAAAAGACGTGGGTTTGAGTCCCCTCCTAAGTCAGGGATCATGGGTTCAAGTCCCAATCTGAGGTGTGACTGGATATGAGACTCATCCAAGAAAGAATGTGGCTTCATTAGCTCAAATAAATTCTTAGAAATTTTAATATGCCTCTGTTTACCTTTCAACACATGTATGTAAGTTTTGTTTTACTGAGTTTTTTCTATACTATACAACAGTGAATTGTTTTATATATTGGTATTTTAAGTCATATGAAAATATAAAAAATTATAATAAACAATAATGAGATGGAAGAGTTGGAATATTTTGAGTTTAGTTCCTATTTTGTAAAAGCAAATAGCTGGAAGGGGCGACTTCAAGATGGCAGAGGAGTAAGACGTGGAGATCACCTTCTTCCCCACAAATACATCAAAACCACGTCCACATGTGGAACAACTCCTACAGAACTCTACTGAATGCTGGCAGTAGACCTCAGACTCCCCAAAAGACACCCTGAGGTGACCTACACTCAGGGGCAGGGGCAAATCCCAAGCTGAACCCCAGGAGCTGAGCGAACAAAGAAGAGAATGGGAAACTTCTCCTAGCAGACTCAGGAGCAGCGGATAAAATCTCTACAGTCAACTAGATGTACCCTGCATCTGTGGAACACCTGAATAGACAACAAATCATCCAAAAATTGAGATGGTGGATTTGGGAGCAACAGTAGACTTGGGGTTTGCTTTCTGTATCCCATTTGTTTCTGGTTTTACATTTATCTTAGTTTAGTATTTAGAGTTTATTATCATTGGTAGATTTGTTTATTGATTTGGTTGCTCTCTTCCTTTTATTTTTATAATATATATATATATTTTTCCTTTATCTCTTTTTGTGAGTGTGTATGTGTATGCCTCTTTGTGTGATTTTGTCTGTATAGCTTTATTTTTGCCATTTGTCCTGGGGTTCTGACTGTCCTTTTTTTCTTTTAATATACTTTTTACCACTTGTTATCACTGGTGGCTCTGTTTTTGGTTTGGTTGCTCTCTTCTTTCTTTCTCTCTTTTTTTATTACTTCTTAATTTTTTTATTTTTAATAACTGTTTTCTATTTTAATTATTTTATTTATTTTTCTTTCTTTCTTTCTTTTTTTTCTCCCTTTTCTTCTGAGCCAAGGGGCTGACAGGGTCGTGGTGCTCTGACCAGGTGTGAGGCCTGAGCCACTGAGGTGGGAGAGCTGAGTTCAGGACATTGGTCCACCAGAGACCTCACGGCCACACGTGATATCAAATGGTGAAAGCTCTCCCAGAGGTCTCCATCTCAATGCTAAGAAGCAGCTCCACTCAACAACCAGCAAGCTACAGTGCTGGACACCCTATGCCAAACAACTAGCAAGACAGGAACACAAACCCACCCATTAGCAGAAAGGCTGCCTAAAATCATAATAAGTTCACAGACACCCCCAAACAAACCACTGGACGTGGTGCCACGCAGAAAGACAAGATCCAGTCTCATCCACCAGAACACAGGCACCAGTCCCTTCCACCAGGAACCCTACACAGCCCACTGAACCAACCTTAGCCACTGGGGGCAGACACCAAAAACAACAGGAACTACGAACCTGTAGCCTGTGAAAAGGAGACACCAAACACAGTAAGTTAAGCAAAATGAGAAGACAGAGAAATATACAGCAGATGAAGGAGATGACTGAGCAAGGTAAAAACCCACCAAACCAATCAAATGAAGAGGAAATAGGCAGTCTACCTGAAAAAGAATTCAGAGTAATGATAGTAAAGATGATCCAAAATCTTGGAAATAGAATGGAGAAAATACAAGGAACATTTAACAGGGCCTAGAAGAACAAAAGAGCAAACAAAAAATGACAAACGAGACAATAAATAAAATTAAAAATTCTCTAGAAGGAATCAATAGCAGAATAACTGAGGCAGAAGAACGGATAAGTGACCTGGAAGATAAAATAGTTGAAATAACTACCAAAGAGCAGAATAAAGAAAAAAGAATCAAAAGAATTTAGGAAAATCTCAGAGACCTCCTGGACAACATTAAACGCAACAACATTCCAATTATAGGGGTCCCAGAAGAGGAGAAGAAAAGAAAAGGGACTGAGAAAATATTTGAAGAGATTATAGTTGAAAACTTCCCTAATATGGGAAAGGAAATAGTAAATCAAGTCCAGGAAGCACAAAGACTTCCATAAAGGATAAATCCAAGGAGAAACACACCAGAACACATGTTAATCAAACTATCAGAAATTAAATACCAAGAAAAAATATTAAAAGCAGCAAGAGAAAAGCAACAATTAATATACAAGGGAATCCCCATAAGGTTAACAGCTGATTTTTCAGACGAAACTTGGCAAGCCAGAAGGGAGTGGCAAGACATATTTAAAGCAATGAGAGGAAAAACCTACAACCAAGATTACTCTACCCAGCAAGGATCTCATTCAAATTCGATGGAGAAATTAAAACCTTTACAGACTAGCAAAAGCTAAGAGAAGTCAGCACCATCAAACCAGCTCTGCAACAAATGCTAAAGGAACTTCTCTAGGCAGGAAACACAAGAGAAGGAAAAGACTTACAATAACAAACACAAAACAATTAAGAAAATGGTAATAGGAACATACTTTTCGACAGCTACCTTAAATGTAAAAGGATTAAATGCTCCAACCAAAAGACAAAGACTGGCTGAAACGATACAAAAACAAGACCTGTATATATGCTGCCTAAAAGAGACCCACTTCAGACTTAGGGACACATACAGACTGAAAGTGAGGAGATGGAAAAACATATTCCATGCAAATGGAAATCAAAAGAAAGCTAAAGTAGCAATTCTCACATCAGACAAAATAGACTTCAAAATAAAGACTATTACAAGAGACAAAGGAAGACACTACACAATGATAAAGGGATTAATCCAAGAAGAAGATATAACAATTGTAAATACTTATGCACTCACCACAGGAGCACCTCAATATATAAGGCAAATACTAACAGCCATAAAAGGGGAAATCGACAGTAACACACTAAGTGGGGGACTTTAACACCCCACTTACACCAATGGACAGATCATCCAAAATGAAAATAAATAAGGAAACACAAGCTTTAAATGACACACTAAACAAGATGGACTTAATTGATATTTATAGGACATTCCATCCAAAAACAGCAGATTGCACTTTCCTCTCAAGTGTTCATGGGACATTCTCCAGGATAGATCATATCTTAGGTCACAAATCAAGCCTTGGTAAACTTAAGACAACTGAAATCGTATCAAGTATCTTTTCCAATTACAACGCTATGAGACTAGATATCAACTACAGGAAAAAATCTGTAAAAAATACATACAAACACATGGAGGCTAAACAATACACTACTGAATAACCAAGAGATCACGGAAGAAATCAAACAGGAAATCAAAAAATACCTAGAAACAAATGACCAGGAAAACACAACAACCCAAAACCTATGGGATGCAGCAAAAGCAGTTCTAAGAGGGAAGTTTATAGCAATACAATTCTACCTCGAGAAACAAGAAACATCTCATATAAACAACCTAACCTTACACCTAAATCAAGCAGAGAAAGAAGAAAAAAAAAATCCCACAGTTGGAAGAAGGAAAGAAATCATAAAAATCAGATCAGAAAGAAATGAAAAAGAAATGATGGCAAAGATCGTTAAAACTAGAAGCTGGTTCTTTGATAATATAAACAAAATTGATAAACCATTAGCCAGACTCAACAAGAAAAAAAGGGAAAAGACTCAGATCAACAGAATTAGAAATGAAAAAGGAGAGGTAACAACTGACACTGCAGAAATACAAAGGATCATGACAGATTACTACAAGCAACTATGTGCCAACCAAATGGACAACTGAAAGAAATGGACAAATTCTTAGAAAAGCACAACCTTCTGAGACTGAACCACGAAGAAATAGAAAATATAAAGAGACCAATCACAAGCACTGAAATTGAAACTGTGATTAGAAATCTTCCAACAAACAAAAGCCAAGGACCAGATGGCTTCATAGGCGAATTCTATCAAGCACTTAGAGAAGAGCTAAAACCTATCCTTCTCAAACTCTTCCAAAATATAGCAGAGGGAGGAACACTTCCAAACTCGTTCTATGAGGCCACCATCACCCTGATACGAAAACCAGACAAAGATGCCACAAAAAAACTACGGGCCAATATCACTGATGAATATAGATGCAAAAATCCTCAAAAGAACACTAGCAAAGAGAATCTAACACATTAAAAGTATCATACACCATGATCAAGTGGGGTTTATCCCAGAGATGCAAGGATTCTTCAGTATATGCAAATCAATGTGATAAATCATATTAACAGACTGAAGGAGAAAAACCACATGATCATCTCAGTAGATGCAGAAAAAGCTTTTATTAAAATTCAACACCCATTTGTGACGAAAACCCCCCAGAAAGTAGGCATAGAGGGAACTTACCTCAACATAATAAAGGTCATATATGACAAACCCACAGCCAACATCATTCTCAATGGTGAAAAACTGAAACCATTTCCACTAAGATGAGGAACAAGACATGGTTGCCCACTCTCACCAGTATTATTCAATATAGTTTTGTAAGCGTTAGCCACACCAATCAAAGAAGAAAAAGAAATAAAAGGAATCCAAATTGGAAAGAATAAGTAGAGCTGTCACTGTTTGCAGATGACATGATACTACACATAGAGAATCCTAAAGAAGCTACCAGAAAACTACTATAGCTAATCAATGAATTTGGTAAAGTGGCAGGATACAAAATTAATGCACAGAAATATCTGGCATTCCTATACACTAATGATGCAAAACCTAAAAGAGAAATTGAGGAAACACTCCCATTTACCACTGCAACAAAAAGAATAAAATAACTAGGAATAAACCTACCTAAGGAGATAAAAAACCTGAAAGCAGAAAACTGTAAGACACTGATGAAAGAAATTAAAAATGATACAAACAGAGGGAGAGATATACCATGTTCTTGGATTGGAAGAATGAACATTGTGTAAAAGACTATACTACCCAAAGCAATCTACAGATTCAATGCAATCCCTATCAAACTAATAATGGAATTTTTCACAATATCAGAACAAAAAAATTTCACAATTTGTATGGAAACACAAAAGACCCCGAATAGCCACAGCAATCTTGAGAAAGAAAAACGGAGCTGGAGGAATCAGACTCCCTGACTTCAGACTATACTATAAAGCTACAGTAATCAAGACAGTATGGTACTGGCACAAAAGCAGAAATATAGATCAATGGAACAGGATAGAAAGCTCGGAGATAAACACACGCACATATGGTCACCTTATCTTTGATAAAGGAGACAAGGATATACAATGGAGAAATGGCAGCCTCTTCAGTAAGTGGTGCTGGAAAAACTGGACAGCTACATGTAAAAGAATGAAATCAGAACACTCATACACAAAAATACACATACACAAAATAAACTCAAAATGGATTAAACACCATTTGTGATGTTTAACAAAACATCACATACACCATACACAAAAATAAACTCAAAATGGATTAAAGACCTAAATGTAAGGCCAGACACTATAAAACTCTTAGAGGAAAACATTCGCAGAACACTAGATGACATAAATCACAGCAAGATCTTTTTTGACCCACCTCCTAGAGAAAGGGAAATAAAAACAAATATAAACGGGACCTAATGAAACTTAAATGCTTTTACATCACAAAGGAAACCATAAACAAGACGAAAAGACAACCCTTAGAATGGGAGAAAATATTTGCAAATGAAGCAACTGACAAAGGATTAAACTCCAAAATTTACAAGCAGCTCATGCAGCTCAATATCAAAAAATACAAACAACCCAATCCAAGAATGGCCAGAAGACCTAAACAGACATTTCTCCAAAGAAGATACACAGATTGCCAACAAACACATGAAAGGATGCTCAACATCACTAATCATTAGAGAAATGCAAATCAAAACTACAATGAGGTATCACCTCACACCTGTCAGAATGGCCATCCTCAAAAAATCTGCAAACAATAAATGCTGGAGAGGGTGTGGAGAAAAGGGAACACTCTTGCACTGTTGGTGGGAATGTAAATTGATACAGCCACTGTGGAGAACAGTATGGACGTTCCTCAAAAAGCTAAAAATTGTACTTCCATAAGACCCTACAGTCCCACCACTGGGCCTATACCCTGAGAAAACCATAATTCAAAAAGAGTCATGTACCACAATGTTCACTGCAGCTCTATGTACAATAGCCAAGATATGAAAGCAACCTAAGTGTCCGTCAACAGATGAATGGATAAAGAAGATGTGGCACATATATACAATGGAATATTACTCAGCCATAAAAAGAAACAATATTGAGTTATTTGTATTGAAATGGATGGACCTAGAGACTGTCATACAGAGTCAAGTAAGTCAGAAAGAGAAAAACAAATACCGTATGCTAATACATATATATGGAATTTAAAAAAAGAAATGGTTCTGATGAATCCAGGGGCAGGACAGGAATAGAGACGCAGATGGAGGCAATGGACTTGAGGACACGGGGAGGGGGAAGGGTAAGCTGGGACGAAGTGAGAGAGTGGCATGGACATAAATACACTACCAAATGTAAAATAGATAGCTAGTGGGAAGCAGCTGCATAGCACAGGGAGATCAGCTCGGTGCTTCGTAACCACCTAGAGGGGTGGGATAGGGAGGCGTGGAGGGAGAAGCAAGAGGGAGGATATATGGGGATATATGTATATGTATAGCTGATTTGCTTTGTTATAAAGCAGAAACTAACATACCATTGTAAAGCAATTATACTCCAATAAAGATGTTAAAAAAAAAAAAGCAAATAGCTGACAGAATTGACCAACTTAACAGCAGACATAATGACAGGTTTGATTATTTCATCATCCAACTTCTATAATTACTAGGTGTATGTACACATTTCAAACTGGAGAGTAAGTTATACATGTGCTTGTCTTAATTAGAGGCAGGACTTTAACCCCCTGGAAAAAACTTGGTATATGGCTGAAGTTGCCAGAGGTCTGCACATACAGCTTAGTGTTGTACATCACCTAAGACTATTTCTCCACTGATAAATCTCTTGGGCAGTTCCATTTAAAATGAATCTTTATTAGAAGTGATAGGAAATGGAAAAAGCTATGAAAAGTACTTAATCCATTCATGCCTGAGGGTTCTCTAAAAACCCATCCCCATCTACACAGAGTGAGTTTTTCTTTGTATAGCAAGCTAAATAAAGTAGACTAAAAGGTGGATTCCTTTTGGACATAGAAAGTTAGAATAAGGAAATTCATTCCTAAAGCAAAGGGCAGTCACTGTGGAGTCACACTGCGTTCTTTTCTCAGAGAACAAAATAAGGCAATCAAATAGCCTTCCTAGGCAAGAATATTCAGATAATTTGAATTTGATTTAAACATGTTTAGGATGTTTAAACTGACCTAACCATCCAAAATTCTAACGTGAATCTCTCAAATTTACACCTTCTTCCCTCTGAAAATTTTTAGAATTCAAAAGGAATATAAATGTTTATTTAAAAAATTAACTTTAAAATTTTAAAATAAAAGCAGATAGTCTATTTCTCAGCATAGAAAGGGCTGTTGGAAAAATAATTACATTTTTAAATACCAGTGATAACTTACTCAAAGGCCATAGCTCAAGAAAATTTTAACAAAGGAAGAGAGAAATTAACTTCATACTAAAATGCTTACCTCTTTATCTACAGACAGAAAAGGGAGGGGAAAAAAAATCACACCCTAGAGCCATTAGGACCCTGAACAGCTGCAGGGCTGATCTGGTTTAAGGAAAAAAAAAAAAAATCATTAAAAACCAATATTAAATATCCTGACAGTAGAGACTAGGGAAGGAAGCATCCTAATAACAGTGAAGAAAGAGACAGCTAAAAAAAATAAATTTGGTTTATACCTGTACCTGTGATTCCTAAATGAATAAGTACTTACTTAGATGTATATAGAACCACTTTCCTCTCTTCCTTTTTCTGTCTGCCTTTTTAAAAATCACATGCACTCTAATTTTAAAATTAGTAACTTAAATTTATTTCTGCCTCTATTTGTAACAGATGCCAGCTATCAGCTAAAAGGGAGATAACTATGTGGTAAAAAAAATATTTTTTTTCTTGACTTATTTCTTCAAAATGTGGTTATGATAAATATATAAAGGGAAATATGAAAAGGAAATAGAATATTACAAAAGATCATTGCAAAGATATAGAATCCAAAAGAACAAATGACTTAAAATTAGCTAGTATTACATTGGTAGATGACTAATTAATAAAATAATGAAATAGCCTATCATTACCCAGATATTTTTCCAAAAGTAAAAGATAATCTAAAGATAGATTTAAATGAAATGAAGAAAGAACAACAAAATCATGGGAAATCTATAATTTCTAATTAGATTCCCTGTATAGCTTGTTACCAAGGGTTTTGTAGTATGTGGCTATAACTAATTATTCCTCAAGATTAAACTAAATTTAAATGAGAAAGGGAGCAATGCAGGGGAAGAAAATCTCCAACTTCATTCTAAGAATGATAAAAAATAGAAGAGGTGAGAATGAAAAGAAGTCTTCATTTGGTAAAATGACAAACATCTGATTTGTTCCAAACATTCTACCTCTTATCTTGCATAATCTAAATAAACTAAAGTGGTTGAATGTACATAGGCATCTCATTATGTAAGCTGTAATGACTTAATTTTTAAATCATAAGCATCTAATACTCTCTACCAAAGGAAAGTTTGTTATAAAGGCCTTCTTATTCTAATGCGATATTTTCCTCAGAACCACTTAAATATTCACTTTGAGTCAATATACTGACATAAACTTAGAAAATTAGTGCCCTGAATTCTGCTGCTAGGCATGTAGTTAATAACATAAATCTGTTTTACAGCAGAAAAATGAAGGCTCTGCATTTAAATGATAAATAGTTTCAGACTAAAACAAGAGAATAAAACAAGAAGCAAAATGCATCATGTGCATATACATTTCTATTTCACTTTGGGTAAACATAAAACTTTTTTATTAGACTACAAAGATATTTAATAAAAAGTAAGAACTCAATGGCATAGCTATCTGGAAGACAACTAAGACTAAGTTTTATAAATAAATTTATTACTTTTGGTTCATTTCTCCTATTAACAGGACCAAAATATAGCAAGAAGGATAATTTCTATTAAGAAGGAATGATTCTTCCCATAAAAAATAGTCACATATTCATGAAGATTAAAAGTTCTTAAATAGAGTCCATCTTCTGAATATCTGTAAGCCTTAATTGGTACAAAAAGTTAAGATTTTCACTTAACCAATAAATAAGATACTCCAAAAACTATCTTTGAATAGAATTTCTACAATTAAGATATGGAAAATATTCATCTTAATTGTTCTGTCTTATGTTCAACAATTCCATGCTAGCTTCCACAGGACTTCACAAATACAGAAAGCATGTGAAAATAATCTCACAAATCATACTTAATTTCATTCTTATATGGTAGAGATAATAAAGCATATTATCCTGGTTTTATGGATGAGGAAATTGACTTAAAGGAGGGAATTGACTTATTTGAGTCTTCAAAGAAAATAGAAAAATCACCACCACAAGTATCTGGAGGGTTCTATTAGCCCACATGGAGGCTTTGAACTAAAATACATTTAAATAGAATATAATCTCTATGAGGGCAGGGACTTTGTTTTGTCCCATTATTGTATCCCCAGCACCAGGGGTATACAATGCCAGGTTCTTAATATTTGCTGACTATGGAAATGAGTAATAGAAGGCTTGAATTCTAACTAAAACAATTCTGAACACTTCCACTCATGGGAGACTACTGTTTCCTACATCAGGTTACTAAATATCACACATTATTGAGAGATATATAAACTTTGAGCTCCCTCCTAAACTAATCATCCTGTTTTAGAGCCTTCATAACGACTTAGCTGAACACAGAAATATCAGATGAACTAACTGAAGTCTGCAAACATCAGATGACTCAGCCAGCACTATGCTAGAGCACAAGATTTTACCTTAGGACAAAGACTCAGGTTGAGAACCAAGAGGTGCTCTGTGTGTGTGGAGCCGGGGGTGGGGGTGTGTGGGGGTGTGGGTGCATGTTTTCAAGATGGAGAGAGGGGAGAGGAAAATGGTATCAAGAATATGTGTCTGCATCAGGAGAGAGAGAACTGAATAAGTGATATAACACCCAAGCTGCTTAAAAGGTATTCTTTAGTAGAGGACTTTAATATAAAAAGGACTATTTACTGACCCAGTCAGATCACCTATCTTTGCTCTAATTACTAATAAAGTCTACAACCTTAACTCTGATTAACTTTCTATTTTAACTAAATGTTGTAATATTTAACTATATTATATTATGGATTGGTAATTCTTACAAACATAAGGTATGAAATAAATGAACAGTCAAACTGTACATGTTAATGCAAATTGGGAGAACAAACCCCTAAGACTGTGATGCTCTGTACATATTGCAAAGAAAACGATTAATGAAGGAGAAAGTATTTAAGCATATCAAATGCTGCTGAAAGGTCCTGTAAAATAAGAACAGTTCAATATTTACCAGATTTTTTAACAGAGAAGTTATGGCAGCTATGACAAAAAAATGTTTGGTGGAGAGCTAATGTGGGCAGAAGCACAATCTTCATGCAGGAATCTGAAAAAGAGTGCTTTTTTTAATCACAGATATGTAATGTGTAAGATAAATTTATAGAGATTCTTTTAAGGTAAGAAGATGATTCTGTACATATGTTTCAGTTCATGTTCTGGCCCATTAATGTTGCTTAACACTTCACAAAGATAGGTATTTTGACATGGTTTTTCAAAATATGTTAGACCTTCACAATTCAAATAAAATTATAACTTTACCCAGGCCTACAGTTCCATAGGAATTGTTCCTGATATGTCAAAGCTTGCTTGACACCAGAATCCTACATGTGAAACTATATCTAACGATCATCAGCTTCTCCAATGGCTTCAAACTGAGATTTGTCTATGTTAATTTACTTAGAGATATAAACTACATGTGCCATAAATAAATGTCTGACTTGCACAAAATTATGATAGGTTATACTAATTTTGTGTGGCATATTTGTATTTAATGATTCTTAAACACAGAATGTAAGTGTATATATAGTGGGAAAATTGTGAAAGCACAGGTACTATTCTTTCAAATAACTGTGGCACTGATTTCCAATTATTAAAAAATTACTTTAGAATATCAAATTAGTAGTAGTTAGAGGGAAGTGTCACATGGATAAGTTGGGCATTTTGCCCTACACCTCATTTGTAATCTCACAAATTACTGATTATCTAGAGTACAGTTTAAATGTATTCTTGCTGTAAGACTGTTTAAAAGAACTGCATGGTTTTAAATAGGATCTGACATAATCATCACTGTGCAATAAGCCAGGCAGTGTAATAAACTTACCCTGTTATTTCAAACAACCTTTAGAAAAAGTTTCATTAATCTTTTCTTAGGGGAAAAGAAGCAAAATAATATTTGAAGCTAACTAAATAAAAATGCTTAACAACCATTCACCTTGCAAACTTCAAGAAAAAAACTATCCCTGGATATTACATATTATATTCTACAGAATAATAACCTAAAATTGCTGTTAGCATAGTAATAAAAAACCTTATGATGCATTGCATGGAGTTTTAAGGTCATGTTGGGAACATAAATCTTTCAGCTCTAAAATACATTATATGGGACCAGTGAACTTAGGTACTTTTGTACTTAGGTGCTTCGTAACAGACAAAGATAATTAGATGGATGTTAAATATCCTGTATACTTCTGATTAACCCAATATTCTTAAGAGACAGAAGAACAGAAAAGTGTTAACAATAAATATTATGAAATACTTTTCATATGAATATACTATCAAAATACATTGAAAATATATGTTTCTCTGTGTGTTAGTTATATTACGGTTTTCTATGCAAGTTTACAATTCATAAATCCAATAAGCAA
This sequence comes from Aethalodelphis obliquidens, assembly GCF_003676395.1. NCBI lineage: Eukaryota > Metazoa > Chordata > Mammalia > Artiodactyla > Delphinidae > Aethalodelphis > Aethalodelphis obliquidens. The sequence goes on along the minus strand of NW_020837945.1, from coordinate 44,781,840 downwards.
AACACTGCACATTTCCTAAGTAGCTAAAAATTAAAAGGACATGGAATTAAGTGATACATATATTTAAAGAGATATGGTTCCCAAAGTTAAGAAGCTTATATTCAAACTCAGTATCATCTCTTACATATACTGAGAGGATCTAACATATACTAAAAATAGTTAATATTTAGAGCAATGATTTAAGTAAAATGCAACAGTGTATAAGTTAATAGAAAAAAATCAATGAATATACACGTCTGAGAAATTAGAAATATAGTGAAGTAGAATATAGAAAAAATTCCAGGGGAAAAAGCCATAAGAGAAGAAAAAATTATAAACAAGCATATAAATAGGAGGTATAAAATACATCATGATAGAAGGTAAAATATACATGTCAGTTTTCAAACAATAATTGTTAAATATCCACTTTTAAAAGACAAAGACTTCAAGATTTTATAATAAACAAAATCCAACTGAAACCCACATACTAGCTGTGGATCCACTCTCCTCACCCACATACTAGCTGTGGATCCACTCTCCTCATTCCAACTTTTCTGCAAACACATCGAATTCATCTCTTTACTATTCAGAGTAAAGAGACTATTCTATCTCCTGTTTCCAATCTTAAATACAAAAATCTATCAAAGTGCTTAGCAAAACAAAGGATATTCCAATGATTACAACACATACACCCACACACAAAAGAACAACTGCTACACAAATGCATGTTGCTAATAAGGGTAACAACGAAAACAAAATAATCCAAAAAAGTTAAGAGTAAAAGGACTTCCTAGAAAAAAATATTAGCATCTGATGGGTACCAGTCATGAAAAACTTGGCAATATATTTGAGAATTCTAAGAAGTTATTTAAGCCACTGATAAAGTAATTCCACTTCTAGAATTTATCATAAGTTTTAAATAATAATTGTGAAATGATAGAATGCCATCCAGTTATTAAAATTCATTTTGAAAAGAACATTTAATGGCTTAGAAAATATATACATAATATATTAAGTGGAAAACTGAACTATATAAAACAATAAGTTAACTATATTTCCTACTTTGAAAAATATATGCATACATTATATATTATCTAACAAATTTACATATATAATATTATATAACCCATGTGGTTAACAGTATTATATAATAATAATATTCACAGAGAAAGTATAGACACACACACATAGAGCTGAGGAAAGAACTCTTAAAAAACTGAAATAACAGTGGTTATTTCTCAAAGAAAGAATTATCAGTGAATTTTACTTTCTTCTTCATGATTTGTAAGTTTTATAATTGTCCATAATTTTATGTTTATACAAGTAATGGAATATATACTCCACGTGTAAGCATAAAATTATTACTAAAAATACAGTTTCCAAGCACAAAAAACTAAAGTCTTTCCTAATTAATTCTAGGAAATTTATATACTTATGATAATAAAAATATAACAATCTTATTTACTACAAAAAAAAATCAACAAATTGGCCCCTTATAAAAAAGTAACAGCAACAGCAACAACAACAACATGGCTCAAACTAACTTGGGAGCAGAAATGTGGACTTAAACAAATTCAGCCAAACTTTTAAGAAACTGTTAAATCTTATCTGAGCTATTATTAAGTTACTACTGTCTCTCAGCTTCACAGGTATCCTTCTGCTTTGCAAGCGCTAGGACTGGGCACTGTGAACCACGTTTTGGCTTTGCCAGTTGATTCCCTGTAAGGGTCTCAAAAGAAATTCTGAATAACTGGAAACACATCTGATGCTCCTGGATGGGAATACCGTAATCCATAATACTGATGGGAAACTTTAATACAGTAAATGTGTCCATTTTCCCCACATTCATCTATAATGTAAATTCAATTCTAATATATATACCAGCTCTATATTTTTAGGAAACTTAGTATACTTATTCTATAAAGTACAGGAAAGGATAACATTTCAAGAATATCTAAGTCATTTTAAAAAAAAAGAACCTAGAATTATGACTTCTCCTATTGATATTACAATATACTGTAATTTCACAGTAATAAATCTTAAATACTAGCACAAAAGAGGCAAACGGATCATGAAACAGAATACAGTATTTAAAGATAGACCATGTTTACGTGGGCAGTAAACATCAAGTAATGAGTATATACAAAATCAAAGTGCAACAGATGGGCTATTCAATAGAAAAACTGGATCACTATATAAAAAACAAAATTGTATTTCTATGTGATCCCTTATAAGAAGGTTGATCCTCAAAGGCAACTGATCTATATTGAAAGGTTAAACTATAAAGTTAATATATAGTGTAAATAAATCTTTGTGATCTAGGGTTAGGGAAAGACTTCTTAAACAATAACCTAAAGCCCAGGACCAGATGGCTTCACAGGCGAATTCTATCAAACATTTAGAGAAGAGCTAACACCTATCCTTCTCAAACTCTTCCAAAATATAGCAGAGGGAGGAACACTCCCAAACTCATTCTACGAGGTCACCATCACCTTGATACCAAAACCAGACAAGGATATCACAAAGAAAGAAAACTACAGGCCAATATCACTGATGAACATAGATGCAAAAATCCTCAACAAAGTACTAGCAAACAGAATCCAACAGCACATTAAAAGGATCATAAACCATGATCAAGTGCGGTTTATTCCAGGAATGCAAGGATTCTTCAATATATGCAAATCAATGTGATAAACCATATTAACAAATTGCAGATTGAAAACCATATGATCATCTCAATAGATGCAGAGAAAGCATTTGACAAAATTGAACACCCATTTATGATAAAAACCCTCCAGAAAGTAGGCATAGAGGGAACTTTCCTCAACATAATAAAGGCCATATATGACAAACCCACAGCCAACGTCGTCCTCAATGGTGAAAAACTGAAACCATTTCCACCACTAAGATCAGGAACAAGACAAGGTTGCCCACTCTCACCACTCTTATTCAACATAGTTTTGGAAGTTTTAGCCACAGCAATCAGAGAAGAAAAGGAAATAAAAGGAATCCAAATCAGAAAAGAAGTAAAGCTGTCACTGTTTACAGATGACATGATACTATACATAGAGAATCCTAAAGAGGCTACCAGAAAACTACTAGAGCTAATCAATGAATTTGGTAAAGTAGCAGGATACAAAATTAATGCACAGAAATCTCTGGCATTCCTATACACTAATGGTGAAAAATCTGAAAGTGAATTCAAGAAAACACTCCCATTTACCATTGCAACAAAAAGAATAAAATATCTAGGAATAAACCTACCTAAGGAGACAAAAGACCTGTATGCAGAAAATTATAAGACACTGATGAAAGAAATTAAAGATGATACAAATAGATGGAGAGATATACCATGTTCTTGGATTGGAAGAATCAACATTGTGAAAATGACTCCACTACCCAAAGCAATCTACAGATTCAATGCAATCCCTATCAAACTACCACTGGTATTTTTCACAGAACTAGAACAAAAAATTTCACAATTTGTATGCAAAAACAAAAGACCCCAAATAGCCAAAGCTATCTTGAGAACAAAAAATGGAGCTGGAGGAATCAGACTCCCTGACTTCAGACTATACTACAAAGCTACAGTAATCAAGACAGTATGGTACTGGCACAAAAACAGAAAGATAGATCAATGGAACAGGATAGAAAGTCCGGAGATAAACCCACGCACATATAAAGGAGGCAGGAATGTACAGTGGAGAAAGGACAGCCTCTTCAATAAGTGGTGCTGGGAAAACTGGACAGGTACATGTAAAAGTATGAGATTAGATCACTCCCTAACACCATATACAAAAATAAACTCAAAAAAAAAAAATAAAAATAAACTCAAAATGGATTAAAGACCTAAATGTAAGGCCAGAAATTATCAAACTCTTAGAGGAAAACATAGGCAGAACACTCTATGACATAAATCACAGTAAGATCCTTTTTGACCCACCTCCTAGAGAAATGGAAATAAAAACAAAAATAAACAAATGGGACTTAATGAAACTTCAAAGCTTTTGCACAGCAAAGGAAACCATAAAAAAGACCAAAATACAACCTCAGAATGGGAGAAAATATTTGCAAATGAAGCAACTGGCAAAGGATTAATCTCCAAAATTTATAAGCAGCTCATGCAGCTCAATAACAAAAAATCAAACAACCCAATCCATAAATGGGCAGAAGACCTAAATAGACATTTCTCCAAAGAAGATATACAGACTGCCAATAAACACATGAAAGAATGCTCAACATCATTAATCATTAGAGAAATGCAAATCAAAACTACAATGAGATATCATCTCACACCAGTCAGAATGGCCATCATCAAAAAATCTAGAAACAATAAATGCTGGAGAGGGTGTGGAGAAAAGGGAACCCTCTTGCACTGTTGGATGGAATGTAAATTGTTACAGCCACTGTGGAGAACAGTATGGACGTTCCTTAAAAAACTACAAATAGTGGCGGTGGGGGTGGTGGTGGGATGAATTGGGAGATTGGGATTGACATGTATACACTGATATGTATAAAATGGATAACTAATAAGAACCTACTGTATAAAATTAAATTAAATTTTAAAAAAAAGAACCCCCCCCCAAAAAAAAAAAAAAAAAAACTACAAATGGAACTACCATATGACCCAGCAATCCCACTATTGGGCATATACCCTGTGAAAACCATAATTCAAAAAGAGTAATGTACCAAAATGTTCATTGCAGCTCTATTTACAATAGCCCGGAGATGGAAACAACCTAACTGTCCATCATCGGATGAATGGATAAAGAAGATGTGGCACATATATGCAATGGAATATTACTCAGCCATAAAAAAGAAATGAAATTGAGCTATTTGTAATGAGGTGGATAGACCTAGAGTCTGTCATACAGAGTGAAGTAAGTCAGAAAGAGAAAGACAAATACCATATGCTAACACATATATATGGAATTTAAGAAAAAAAAAATGTCATGAAGAACCTAGGGGTAAGACAGGAATAAAGACACAGACCTACTAGAGAATGAACTTGAGGATATGGGGAAGGGGAAGGGGAAGCTGTGACAAAGCAAGAGAGAGGCATGGAGATATATACACTACCAAATGTAAGGTAGATAGCTAGTGGGAAGTAGCCGCATAGCACAGGGATATCAGCTAGGTGCTTTGTGACCACCTGGAGGGGTGGGATAGGGAGGGTGGGAGGGAGGGAGACGCAAGAGGGAAGAGATATGGGAACATATGTATATGTATAACTGATTCACTTTGTTATAAAGCAGAAACTAACACACCATTGTAAAGCAATTATACTCCAATAAAGATGTGAAAAAAAAAATAACCTGAAGTACAAAATATAAAGTAAAAAACAGATGAATTTGATTACAACAAAAACAAGAATTCCTGTTCACTAAAGGAGACCACGAACAAAATTGATAGATGACAGATTTGGATACGGTTTTTGCAGTGTTAAGAGCTATGAAGGAAAAATATCTAGACTACATAAAGAATTCTTACAAATAAATAATTAAAAAAAAAAGAACCAGTAACCCCAATTTTAAAATACCTAAGGATATAGGATAATACCAACAAGTATACGAAAAGATTCAGAAACTCGTTAAAACTTAAAGAAACTGAAGTAGCACTGGAATAAAATTTTAGACTCATTAAGATTGACAAAAATGAAAAAGCTCTATCTTTTCAAGTACTGTCAAGATAGACGTAAGTAAGAAGCTTTATAAATTGTTGATGAGAGAGTAGACTCTTACAGCTATTATAGAGGGCAATCTTCTGGCAGTTAAATTGAGTATGCATATACATTATGACATGTACATTTATACACACACTCACAAATACATAAACCCTAGAGAAATATTCAGCAGGCCTATAACTGGAAAAGTATAAGTATGTTCATCGTAGCATGATTTATAGTAACTGGAAGTTGGAGGTAATCACTACAGATAAGTAAACTATAATGGAACCAAACAGCAAAAAACTACATTCACAGCAATTAGTACTAAAAGAGTAAATGAACACCCAGCAACAAATACAGATTTTAAAATATAGGGCTGATAAAAAAAATAGTGAGGATCAAAATGAGATCTATAGTTCATGAAAACCAAAATAACATATTCACAAGACAATTTACATTGTCTAAAACCATATACAAATTAAAGGTTTTCTCCTCAAATACAACAGAATCATTGTCTATGGTAAAAGAAGAGGAATATGTATAGGAAATAGGATTAAATAAATAAAGCAATAGAGGACTTGCATAGACTAAGGATGATAATGTGGCATTGAACTAGTAAGTAGCCAGCAATAAGAGGCAGCCATGATTGGTCATTCCAGCCTCTAGAGGCACCTCTCTTCCAGAGGGTGAAAAGACTAAATAGGTCTCACGTCTTATACAGGAATAAACCAACCTAGGGATTTGGAGATCTGGAAGAGCACCACAGGAGAGAGCCACATGAAAAGTCTAATTCCTCCTAATCTTTGCAAATTTGGAAACAGGGTTGTGATATCTTGGGGATATAATGATATTATTTTGCCCACAGCTAGAGGTTTGTATATACTGATTGCCACAGATGTTGTTTTTCACTTTACATAGACATATGTAAGAGAGATCACAGTTTAAACCATAGTATTTTTTCCACTACTTGATGTTTCGGCACATTTCTTCACTTTTATTTAACAAGGGAGACAACAGAAAGAACTCTACTACATGACACATGATGAGTTTTCTGGAAATAAATTGTCTCCACTGTGGACACAGAAATACCCAAGCATGTCTGGCAGTCTGCTGCACAATACATAAGTCTTTCCACTGGATTTGTTGCAATAAGCTGTGAATACTGGTAGAAAATACCTCCAAAAGAAAGAAGAAAGACAATCTACAGTTGACCCAGTAACAAGGTCCTCAGCACTGGAAAGTTGGAAAGGAGAGTTTTTGAGTATAAATCCCAGAAATATTAAAAGTGGCCAAGGGTTTGCAAGGATTAAAGTTTGTGTGAGTGGGTGAGTTAGCCTAATTTGAATTTGCTTGTTGGTGTTCTATGTGGAGATGACAAATTAATGCAGCTATTACTAGATTTGTGATTAAGGTATAAAAACATCTTATTATTTTTTACTCTTCTGTTTCTGAATGGGTTTCAAATTATTCCAAAAAGTGCTCCTCAGTATTTCCTCCTTTATTATTTGTGTTTTTCATACACGTCTAATTTCTGTTCCTTGTCTTTGGCAAACCACTACTGGAAATGACAAATTACAAAATGAGATTCAAAGGGCGCATGCAGGTGACTGAACAAGTATAGTAGACTAGGGAATGCAGGCATGGACCATGTTGCTTCTCTCTACATACAGCTGCTTCTGCCAGAATAAAGCTAATTTGCTTTTAACTAAAACAAGATATTTAAACTTAAAGATGAAGGGGATATTTTCTGCGACTCTTCACAATGGAATACAGAAAATTAATCTTAGGAATACTTGCCTGCGTTCTTACTAAATTCCCAATTATTTTGAGAATGGAAACTCTTTTGATCGAAATATTGCTGAAGTACACTCAGAATGCTATCCTATCTAGTGAACCTTTTTCTAAAAGTGGATTTAGTATTAGGACTGGGAGGGTACCGATCCGAGCTAGAACAGAGGGAAGATCCTGTTATATTCTCCTTTCCACTGTACTACCCAATTCATTCTCTGTTCCCCAATTTACACTATATGTCACTTCAGTGTAACTTCCTTGCTTGAGAGATAATCAAATTTAAATTCTTCCTTGAATGGCATTCAATGTGCTCCACGGTCTGACATTAATTCACTATAATTTCACTTCTTCCTTGTAGCAGATGCTGTCAGTACTCCGCCCATCTCCTCGGACCTTTCAGGATGCTTTAACAACTCTGTGCATGAGGGCTGTCATTTTATTCCTCAAAACTGCAAGTCTCTGTGTACACAAGGGTCAGAAGTGCTAAGGAATTAACATCCCTAGGGGAAAAGCCCTCTAAAAATAACTCATGGAATATAGTGTATGAGACATGTTTTATATCATTTCCCATCCTTTTTCTGTATCACTTTTCTTCCCTGACCCATGCCTCCTGCATCTACCAAATAAACTATCTGCACTCAAATTCTTACCTCAGCATCAGATCACAGGGGAACTGCAACTAAGCCAGTTGGTACAAAAAAACAATCCTAGGAAGCAAGTAGTCCAGTAACTGGATTACTCACTAGCCAAATGGCAACAAGAATTCCAGTGCTGGTAATAAGTGAATAGTGATACCCCCTGGCATTCTGAAGTATCTCAATTACTAACATTCTTACCTGTGGTGAACTGCGATTTCATAGGTTGCATTGGTTTATGTAATATCTCCAGAATTTGAGAAAGATACACTGCAGTTGCAAAGGTAATTATAAAGGACAATGGTTACTGTTAAATACCATCAATGCATTGAAGGAAGAAAAATGACAAACTCAACTCAGCCAACACCCAACTCCAACAGCCAACGCGGTGTGAAATCAAAGGCTTTTTAAAAAAATAATAGTATTTATAGAGATACTAGTCTCCTGCAGCCAAAAGGTGTTAGGGATGCAAACCAAGCTCAGGACCTGACTGTGCTAGGTAGGAACCAAACTGCTGAGAGGGATGAATTTACAGCCTTGTTATATCTCTTACATAAAGTCAGGCATGGATAAATAGGGAAACCTCTAAGACCTAGAAGAGACATGGATGAAGATATTTGAGAACTTGAATTCCCAGACTTCCTTAAAGTCTTTGGGCCTGTAGAAATAGCTCATTCACCCTTGCAAAAGGACAACAGCCTCCCTTTGCCTGGGGGACATGCAGTGGCCTCACCTCAAGTAGACATCTGGCAAGACAAAGCCTACCCTCTTTAAAATCTCCCTCTCCACCTCCTTCAAGCTTCTAGGCTACAATTATAGTAAATTCTCAGTGTAACCCAATAGTGAAAACATTCTCCTTTCATTAGAAGGAAAGTGATTATTGATCAGGGTCTGCTTATGAAACTGTTTCCCTAGTTTCAATAAGAATGATGGGATTTTCGAATAGCAGAGGCCAGATGGTGACACTTAAATGTAACAGTGAAGGTGGATGTAATTGTTCTAATGCAAAAACGGGTAGCCAAGCTTGAAGGGCAACCAAGAGGCACTGACATACCAGCATCTGCAGCACTGACTAACAGATAACAATGATACCAGAAATGAGACAGATTAGAAACCAATGAGGGTACTGCTGAACTCACAAAACCAAAGATTTTGTGATGGTTCAAGACCAGGAGCCATCAAAGCTTATGTCAGAGCTGACAATGAAGCCGTTATCCCAGACCACTATCTGCACTACAATAGTTCTCATATCCCCAGACCATCAACTTAAGAGCAAGCCAACTCCCTTCTAGGAAGGTACCCAAAATGCCAGAGGAGGTCACAAGCTCTGGGGAATTAACACACACGCCAAAGCAGTCCTTAACCAAAGGACTCTAGAGAACTGGTTTACAAACACAACAGCTCACTTGCCTCCAGGGGCAGGTAACTCCAAGGCACCTACAAAAGACATTTCTTTCACTTGAACCATTTTCTCAGGATTTATGTTTAGGTTTTGGGTTTCTGCAAACCATGCTATAGACAAAATGAAATAATTATTTTGCTCCATTCTCTTTTCCACCTATGTTTATCATTCCCTTCCCTAGTACTTCTCTACCCATCCAAATTCTATTCACACTTCAGGAAACTCTCAAATGCTACATATTAAATAAAGCTTCCCTAATTTCCCCAAGTACAGTTTTCCCCCATTTCATAAGCAATGTATTTATTCCTGAAAAAAAATTAATATTCAAGACAACTGGATACACCTGTATGCAAAAGAATAAAGTTGGATCACTTCCTCTGCACGCAAAAATTAATGCAAAATGGCTCATAGATTTAAATGTAAGAGCTAAAGCTATACAAATCTTTAAAGAAAACATAGGAGTAAATCTTTGTGACTTTGTATTAGTCAATGGTTTCTTACATACGAAACTGAAGGAACAAGCTACAAAAGAAAACAAGTAGATTACTTGGACTTCAAAATTAAAAATATACTTCTGTGGCACAAATGATATCATAAAGAAAGTAAAAACCCACAGAATGGGAGGAACTATGTGTAAATAGTATACCTAATAAAGGACTTGTATCCAGTATAAAGAACTCTTAAAACTAGACAACAAAAAGACAACCCAATTAAAAATTGGGCAAAGGATCAGAATAGAAATTTTTCCAAAGAAAATAGGCAAATGGCTAATAAGCACATGAAAAGCTCTCAGATCATTAACCATTAGGGAAGCACAAATAAAAAACAAAATGTGAATCAGCTTCACACCCACTAGATATATTATATGGCTATAAACAAGATGACAGACAATAATCAATGTTGGTGAAAATGTGGAGAAACTGGAACCTTTATACAATGCTGGTGCAAATGTAAAGTGGCACAGAATAATTTGGCAGTTTTTCAAAATGTTAAACATAGAGCTACCATGTGATGTAGCAATTCTGTTCCTAGGTGTATACTCAAGAGAAAAGAAAACATACTGCCATAGCAAAACTTATAAATGAATGTTCATAGCAGTGCTATTATACTAACCAAAAGTGAAAATAAACTAAATATCTACCAACAGATGAAGGGAAAAAATGCAGTATATCCACATAATTGAATAATATTTGACAATCAAAAGGAACAAATAAATGCTAAATGAAAACAAAAAAGAAATCCATGCTAAAACATGGATAAATCTTTACAACGTTATGCTAAGTGAAAGAAGCCAGTCAAAAAACATTACATATAATGTATTATTCCATTTACATGAAATGTCCAGAATAGGCAAATCTATAGGGGTAAAAAGTAGATTAATGCTTGCCTAGTGCTGGAGGTTGGGGTATGTTGAGGTGGGAGGAGTCTGGGGATGGGATGCTAATGAGTACAGAGTTTCCCTTTGGAATGATGGTTGCACAACTCTGAATATACTAAAGTCATTGAATTGTACACTTTAAATGAGTGAATTTTGTAGCATGTGAATTATATATTTATTAATTATATAACATTTATTCATAAATATATTAAATAATAATATCCATCCCTTTCTCTGTTGTACATCATGGCTGTATTATTTAAGACAGTCCATCTGCAAGTTGAATAATCTTAAGTAAAAAGATAGAATTTACTGGTTTCTATAGTACCTCAGAAAAGGCAGGCATAGAGCTAGTCACAGGGAAAAAGGGATTCCAAAACTCAAATGCTGTTAGAAATTTCAGTCCTACACTCTAGTGTTTATTTATTGGCTTTTGTCTGCCTTACAGTATATGGAGTTTGTTCATATAAAGATAAACATGGTGACAAGCAGTTCAGGGCTTAAATATTTTCTTATAACTTTTTCTTCTTAAATTTATACTTTGGAGTTCTGTAGGCTTGTCTTCAAATCCCAAGTCCATAATTTACAAGTTATGTGATCTGGAAGATTTATTTTTATCTTCAATTCATAATCAATGAAATAAAATTACCTTTCTTATCATAGGTTATTTCAATCATTTTATGAGATAACACAAGTACAATGGATAGCATAATATCTAATATGGAGCATATGTTGAAAATATTGGTTTGTAATCTACAGGAAAGTCATCTAGGTTAATGAAGGGAGGTAAGTCCCTAACTTAATGGTTAGGAACTATATGGCAATCAGATATTCCTTTTCAGAAATTTGAACTAAGAAACATGGGATGTAGGTAGGGTGCGGGTGGGAGGACCAGTTATCATTCGGAACTAAATCTGAAAGTTTATTATATAGAGTGATCATAAAGACCATAAGAGCAATGCTGAAGTTGAGCTTATGAAGGAATTAGATAGTGACAGTAACTAAAACCACAAGTTATTCCCACTATTTTTTTTTTTTTTTTTTTGCTGTACGCGGGCCTCTCACTGTTGTGGCCTCTCCCGTTGCGGAGCACAGGCTCCAGACGCGCAGGCTCTGTGGCCATGGCTCACGGGCCCAGCCACTCCGCGGCATGTGGGATCTTCCCAGACCGGGGCACGAACCCGTGTCCCCTGCATCGGCAGGCGGACTCTCAACCACTGCGCCACCAGGGAAGCCCTATTCCCACTATTTTGTTAAGTCTACATTCTTTCACTAGGTGATCTCAATCAGTGTGATGATTTTAAATATCATCCTCATATCAGTAATTTCCAAATTTGTATCTAGAGCTCTGACCTCTTCACTGAACTCCAAAGTCCTATATACAACAGCCTTTTTTTTTTTTTTTTTTTTTTTTTTTTTTTTTTTGGCCCTCTCTTTTTTT